>NC_052325.1:16882737-16963176 GCF_016432855.1 Salvelinus namaycush
ATGTAGAGGTCCTGGATGGCAGGAAGCTTAGCCCCAGTGATGTACTTGGCTGTATACACTACCCTCTGTAGTGCCTTGCAGATGGAGGCCAAGCAGTTGCCGTACAAGGCAGTGATGCAAACAGTCAGGATGCTGCTCTCGATGGTGCAGCTGTAGAAACTTTTGAGGATCTGAGGACCCATGACAAATCTTTTCAGTCTCCTGAGGGGAAATAGGTTTTGCCGTGCCCTCTTCACAACTGTGTTGGTGTGTTTGGACCATGATAGTTTGTTGGTGATGTGGACACCAAGGAACTTGAAGCTCTCAACCTGCTCCACCTTTTCCTGTAGTCCACAATCATCTCCTTTGTCTTGGTTACGTTGAGGGATAGGTTGTTATTCTGGCACCACACGGACAGGTCTCTGATCTCCCCCCTACAGGCTGTCTCGACATTGTCGGTGATCAGGCCTAACACTGTTGTTAATTTAATTATGGTGTTGGAGTCGTGCCTGGTCATGCAATCATGGGTGGACAGGGAGCACAGTAGGGGACTGAGCACGCACCCCTGAGGGGCTCCAGTGTTGAGGTTCAGCGTGACAGATGTGTTGCTACCTACCCTCACCACCTGGGGTTGGCCCGTCAGGAAGTCCAGGATCCAGTTGCAGAGGGAGGTGTTTAGTCCCAGGATCCTTAGCTTAGTGATGAGCTTTGAGGGCACTATGGTGTTGAACGCTGAGCTGTAGTCAATGAATAGCATTCTCACGTAGGTGTTCCTTTTGTCCAGGTGGGAAAGGGCAGTGTGGAGTGCAATAGAGAGTTCATCATCTGTGGATCTGTTTGAGGTGTATAAACATTGGAGTGGGTTTAGGGTTTCTGGGATAATGGTGTTAATGTGAACCATGACCAGCCTTTCAAAGCACTTCATGGCTACGGACATTAATGCTACAGGTCTGTAGTCATTTAGGCAGGTTACCTTAGTGTTCTTGGGCACAGGGACTATGGTGGTCTGCTTGAAGCATGTTGGTAATACAGACTCAATCAGGGACATGTTGAAAATGTCAGTGAAGACACCTGCCAGTTGGTCAGCACATGCCCGGAGCACATGTCCTGGTAATCCGTCTGGCCCAGCGGCCTTGTGAATGTTGACCTGTTTAAAGGTCTTACTCACGTCGGCTACGGAGAGCGTGATCACACAGTCGTCTGGAACAGCTGATGCTCTCATGCATGCCTCAGTGTTGCTAGCCTCGAAGCGAGCATAGAAGTGATTTAGCTCGTCTGGTAGGCTTGTGTCACTGGCCAGCTCGCGGCTGTGCTTCCCTTTGTAGTCTGTAATAGTTTGCAGACTCTGACAAATCCGACGAGCGTTGGAGCCGGTGTAGTACGATTTAATCTTAGTCGTGTATTGGCGCTTTGCCTATTTGACGGTTCGTCAGAGGGCATAGCAGGATTTCTTATAAACTTCCGGGTTAGAGTCCCGCACCTTGAAAGTGCCAGCTCTACCCTTTAGCTCAGTGCGAATGTTGCCTGTAATCCATGGCTTCTGGTTGGGGTATGTACGTACAGTCACTCTGGGGACGACGTCCTCAATGCCCTTATTTATAAAGCCAGTGACTGATGTGGTGTACTCCTCAACGCCAGTGCTGATCAGGAGTTACCAATGGATTAACAATTGTGTGTTTTCCATCTAACTTAAGACACAAACACACAGGGTATCTGCCACACAGGGTGTCATTTACCACCATGGGATGAACCACAGAATGAACCAACCTACCGCCTTCATCTGGTAACATGATCTACGATGTCCATAGAGGTGCCTAGGATCATTTCTATATGAACGCGCACGTGTGTGTGGAATAGCCATCCTTTGAATTTAAATCCCCCTCACGCCAACCTTCACACTCCTCCATTTTTAATGAAGCCGAGATTAAAAAAAAGGGTGTTCTTTACACGTCATTATGTCTTTATTGATTCGTCAGCATCTTCGCCGCGGAATGATATTTGGTGAAATTTCTCCTGCTGTGATAACTTGTCTCTATTGCAATCACAAGAAGAAATCATTAGATGCCATTAGCGGAATGTAAGTAAAGGAGTGTATGTGTTTATGTGCGTGTGTGTGAGAGTGCGTACATGAGTGTGTGTGTGGGTTTAATATAACATCTTAGTTCTCTGATGGCTGTGCTATCTTCGATGTGTGGGACAAGGGGTAACTTTATCTTCTCTTGAAAGATGACTGACTTGTCTTCTCTCTTCTTCTCTCTCCTCTCTCGCTCTTTCTTCCTCTCTCTCTCTCTCTCTCTGTATCCTAGGCTGTTAGGTCAAGGGGAAAATGAGGCCTCCTAGCCCTCTCCTGATCCTGCTGTATGTCACCCTGTCCCGCGCCATGAAGACAGTCTCCAAGAGAGGCTCAGGTATGTACACTTCCTCTTTGTCTCTCTACTTCCTGTTTCCTGTGGCTCCTCCCACCTGAGTGGTGGGATTGAGCTAGACGTCTGTTTTAATGGCAAATGTTAGTAGTTCCAGGAACTTAGTTGAGATGTGTGTGTGTCTCCACTAACCATAATGAAGGAAATGGAGCTGAGATAATTGCATAGGGCATTCCCCTTACCCATTTCCCTGTGTCAATCTCATTCACTATATGTCTGTTGAGCTTTTTAAATGTGAAATTGACATTTCTGTCTGTCTTTGGGGCTGGATGGAGTATGATTACCTGCCTGCCTATCTACATTTTAAACATGACTGACATACTGAATGACACTTCTCAGAGCTAGATAGCATTCCGCCCCATGCAGCGAGAGAGACTGGCAGACACCCAGTAATCTTATCGCTCTGTCTCAGGGTCGCCAAGGGTTAATGCGAAACTCATTTTGGCTCTAAACAGCTGCAAATTGAGCATCAATTGTGAACAAATGCAAAGGTCGAAGAAGAAAATGGATGGAAGAAAAGATTGAAGAGAGAAACTTTGTTCATGACAGGAATTGATAGAGCTGAGAGTAATCTGTTTCAGTGAGCTAACTAGTTGCTGCAGACTGTCAATGACTGAGCCCCAAAAACAGGCACTGTGTCTTTAACATGCTGACCACAACGCCCACGTGCGTGCGCAAGCGTTGCGAAATAAATGTACACATACATGTTATTCAATCATTTCATCCAAACTGCTGGCACACGTCAACGAGCGTCTGCTTAGCCAGGCGCTAAAATAGAACTTGGTCTATTTTTGACACTTGATGCGCCGCAAGTCCCGCCTCTCCCATCTCCCAGTTTTTTAGGCGCCTATACGCACGTGGGTGATTGAAAGATGAACTGAGGTCCACACTCCAGTCCAGTTGGTGGTGGTAAATACACCTTAAAGTTGGTTGCCAACTGCCATATAAAGTCCACAGAAGAAGAAGAAGAAGACTGAAGGAAGAGAAATTCCAAGAAACAAACCTTTTATCTGTGGATTAATTGTCGGAGAAGAGAACACACTTTTGTGTGACTCAAAATGGGTCAACCTTGTGCATTTCAAGTAAAATAACAACCCAATGTTTATGACGTTTCACACAGGGCTGCAACGGCAAACTAGCTAACTAAATGTTCATGCATGTTTCATGTGTTTCGACCTGAACCCAAATTAATATAGTTGGTTCAGAGTTAGTTTTGATATTTCAGCCTGCATGTCTTGATGTGGATGGATTGCGATGAATATTGGCATCGCTCAAATTGCTTTCAACCTAGCCTTTGTGAGGCATCACTACAGACCCGGGTTCGATCCCGGGCTTATCACAACCGGCTATGAGTCCCATAGGGTGGCGCACAATTGGCCCAGCGTCATCCGGGTTAGGGGAGGGTTTGGTCAGGGGGGGCTTTACTTGGCTCATTGCGTTCTAGCATCTCCTTGTGGCGGGCCGGGCGCCTGCAAGCTGACCCTGGTCGTCAGTTGAACGGTGTTTCCTCCGACACATTGGTGTGGCTGGCTTCCGGGTTAAGCAGGCGGGTGTTAGAAGCAAGGTTTGGCGGGTCATGTTTTGGAGGACGCATGACTCAACCTTTGCCTCCCATGCCCGTTAGGGAGTTGCAGCGATGAGACAAGATTGAAATCGGGGAGAAAAAGCGGGTAATTTTAAAAAAATAAACCGAGACTTTGTTTTCAGATTAGATTGGTCAGAAAGACATCTCGCCTGTTCCTCCTAGTTGAAAGGCCTGCAGTTTGGCTAGCCATTATTCCCAGACCACAGATATTAGTCGGTTCATTACCAGGTAAAGTACTGAATTGACCCGCTATGGTCTGACTGCAGTGTGTATGTGTGCTCATATGTGTGTACATACAGTATGTGTGCACACGTATGTGCAGTATATGTGTGTGTTTGCCTGTCTTGAGCTCTTGTGTATACAGTCCCTCTCCCAGGGCCCCTGGTATTACTCCCCATCTCCATGTCATTTACCCCTGGCTCCAGTCCTGGTATTACTCCCCATCTCCATGTCATTTACCCCTGGCTCCAGTCCTGGTATTACTCCCCATCTCCATGTCATTTACCCCTGGCTCCAGTCCTGGTATTACTACCCATCTCCATGTCATTTACCCCTGGCTCCAGTCCTGGTATTACTCCCCATCTCCATGTCATTTACCCCTGGCTCCAGTCCTGGTATTACTCCCCATCTCCATGTCATTTACCCCTGGCTCCAGTCCTGGTATTATTCCCCATCTCCATGTCATTTACCCCTGGCTCCAGTCCTGGTATTACTCCCCATCTCCATGTCATTTACCCCTGGCTCCAGTCCTGGTATTACTCCCCATCTCCATGTCATTTACCCCTGGCTCCAGTCCTGTTATTACTCCACAACTCCATGTCATTTACCCCTGGCTCCAGTCCTGGTATTACTCCCCATCTCCATGTCATTTACCCCTGGCTCCAGTCCTGGTATTCCTCCCCATCTCCATGTCATTTATCCCTGGCTCCAGTCCTGGTATTCCTCCCCATCTCCATGTCATTTATCCCTGGCTCCAGTCCTGGTATTCCTCCCCATGTCCATGTCATTTACCCCTGGCTCCAGTCCTGGTATTACTCCCCATCTCCATGTAATTTACCCCTGGCTCCAGTCCTGGTATTACTCCCCATCTCCATGTCATTTACCCCTGGCTCCAGTCCTGGTATTACTCCCCATCTCCATGTCATTTACCCCTGGCTCCAGTCCTGGTATTCCTCCCCATGTCCATGTCATTTACCCCTGGCTCCAGTCCTGGTATTACTCCCCATCTCCATGTAATTTACCCCTGGCTCCAGTCCTGGTATTACTCCCCATCTCCATGTCATTTACCCCTGGCTCCAGTCCTGGTATTACTCCCCATCTCCATGTCATTTACCCCTGGCTCCAGTCCTGGTATTACTCCCCATCTCCATGTTATTTACCCCTGGCTCCAGTCCTGGTCTCACTTGTGTTTGTGTAGGGCGGACATGGTGGAGGACATGTCTCAGGCTTTAAAGGATGACCTTTAAAGGTTTTCCAGACGGAGGAACACAGACAGACACAAAGGGCAGAGGGGCACTGCACCTTACCCATGAATGATGTGTTTCAGCTGGAGAGGGACTACACACACGATGGGTCCACCTAGCCCTACTGCTGACTAGAGGTTAACCACATATAGTGTAGGTTATAGACACACTTGTCCTATAAATCATCTCTTTCTACCAGAGAGGAGCTGACGACAGTCTTGCACTGATCCCCTCAACTCTCAATCCTTCCAACTGTGTGTGTGTGTGTATGTTTTCCTTCTTTAGGTATAGGGTCAGCGGTTAGGAAAATATAATTTTAAATGGGTATATATTTTGACCCCCCAAAAAGTCCTGACAGTTCACGGGAAAAAAGCTGTGTGTGTGTTGTGTGTGTGTGAAACGTCAGCTTTTCTGTAGTCATGATCATGGTCATTACCTGGTGACTCATATAGTATCTATGGGCAGACAAGATAAAGACAAGACAATATGTCTTCATAAGCACTGCATGTGTCACGGGTTAGGTTGAGTTTGCTTAGGTTAGTGTTCCGATGGTGGTATGTCACTCTTATGACAGTGTTATGTAGGCTGTATGGCTGTCTGACTAGTCTGTTATGTAGCCTGTCTGGCGTGCTTAGAGTTTTATCTGGTGTTACCTGATTTTCTTTAGTTAGCAGCTCAAGGAGTTGTGTGTATTGTGTGAGTGGTTAGTTTGATTGACTGTGGTTTTCTTTAGTTAGCAGCTCAAGGAGTTGTGTGTATTGTGTGAGTGGTTAGTTTGATTGACTGTGGTTTTCTTTAGTTAGCAGCTCAAGGAGTTGTGTGTATTGTGTGAGTGGTTAGTTTGATTGACTGTGGTTTTCTTTAGTTAGCAGCTCAAGGAGTTGTGTGTATTGTGTGAGTGGTTAGTTTGATTGACTGTGGTTTTCTTTCTTTTGTTGAGTTATTGATGTTTTCCCTTAATTGGTTCAATTGTTTCTGCACAGCAAATTGGCCAGTGTAACCTAGTGTTGATTTTTCACTGTAACATTTGTAGTGTTGAATCAGGTGTTAAAGTGTGTAAAAGAACCCCAGTGTTTTCAGATATGTAGTGTTCCAAACACACATATTTTCACATGTGAAAACACATGTTTCTGGAACACTACACATGTGACATTTCACATGTGAAAACACGTGTTTCTGGAACACTACACATGTGACATTTCACATGTGAAAAGACGTGTTTCTGGAACACTACACATGTGACATTTCACATGTGAAAACATGTGTTTCTGGAACACTACACATGGTCCTGGGGCTGGCTGAGCGTCAATCTCATCCTCTTCTTCTAACTAACTGTCAGTCTCCGAATTGACAGAGACACGATCCTCATATTCAGAAAATTCTTCATCTTCCAAAATGGAAGACGCTCCTTCCACACTAGCTTCTCTCTCTGCAAAAAATATTTCTAAGGCCGGCTGAGCAGAGATTATTTTTGCCATACTGATTGATTGTGGTAAGGAGCCACACATGCAAAGTTGTTTATTTGTCGTGTTTTTGCACCTGGCTCGGGTAGAGTGTGGGAAAATACAGATTTGTTTACAATGTATCGAAATAATGTATTGTAATAACATTGTGCAGGTTCATGCAAGTCATTGGGTAGTTTCAATAAACAATAAAAAGGGTAAAGAGTGCGAGAAAAGCAGGAGACAGGCAGTCAGGCAGGGAGACAGACAGGTTCTTGGTGCTATATTGAAACAGCAGGGGAAGACAGAGTGAAGTCACACAGCAAACCTTTTTGTTTCATTTTTACTTGTTTTCACCAACACACACACACTTTTCCACACTTGTATTACCCTCAGGTCCAGTGGATCTGAACATCACATATGATATATAAATGTGAAGATGGGTGCACTGTGTGCACCTAATGAAAATGTGTTATTTTACATGTTCTTCTCAGAAAATGAGCCAAGGGCAATGAGTCTCAGGTTGAAAATATTATTAATTCTATCATTTTTCTTTTAGTAAACATTGAAACTGCTTTCCACAGACCCAAACACCACACAAGGGTTAAACTGCTATGACACTTCCACTGAGAGTTGGCACAACTACACATGTATTTGACCACTCCCCCAAATATGCTAATGAGCCCACTCTACATTTCCCCCACCTATCAAAGCGCATTGATTATCATTCCTTATATTAAAAATATTGGGGAGAAAAATGTCCCTTTTACCCTCAAGTTACTGAACGCTACCATGTGAGTTCATATTTGTACCTGTGAAGTGTACCCTTGACCTTTTTGTACCTCAGGGAACAACACTGTCCCCTAACCATACCCTTATTTTTGGAGAGTGTGTAAATACATGTTCCAAGGAATAAGTATGAACCTGGTGGCACTGCAGAAACGTGGATGCACTCAACCAAGAGTTTGCAACTTCAAATCCCCAAAGCATTCATATACAGTAAACTCTATGTCAAGTGTCCTTGAGTACTGCTAGTTTTATTTTGATGTAACGTTGTGGTGAAAATGTATTTACTTGATTCTGGGTAGCTTTTAGCAAAATGTAGAAATGCATTCTTGCCAATGGGTCTGTAGCCATATCTCTTTTAGGCTCACAGACCTGTTGATGTAGCAGGACATTTCAGGTTGCTTGCGACCAAGTGCTTACAAGTTAAAATCTCAGTTAAGGCTGAGTCCCAAGTGTGGCTACAGTACAAAATAATACCAGATTCTTTTTTTACACTAATTGAAAAGAGAATACAGCATCATACTTTCATTTTAAAGAGATAACATCTTCAAGGTGTATATACTTTAGGCAAAGTGCAGAAAGTTATTCTTGGCAATATATGTATAGCCAATCTCGATTATGTCCACTGACCTGGTGGCGCAGCAGGAACTTCAGGTACCTAGCAACCAAGAGGTGGACCCTGACTCAATATTCAAAAAACATCCTAACAACACCCCTGGAACAAACCGGTAACTAGATAAAGCCTGCAGAGGACCAAGACGGTTTCAATTAATGTCAGTTATGTCTTGTAGCCCTTTCCTGCAGTCAAATTACCTGGTGGCCTCATGGGTGGAATGTTATTCATATTTTTCATAATTAATAAACATTGTAAAAATAAAAAAACGCCCACAATCCTATGTTTCTATGTCAAACGGTTTTGTTATATTTCAGTTTATAAAATGTAATATTGGGATGCTAACTCAAAATGTAATACATTTCAACTCTATATCTGACATGGTACAGGTGTCTTCTTTTTTTAAGTCCATAACCATGTGTGTGAGGTGGATACTTTTGTTTCAAAGTAAATGTGTTTAAGACTACTAAGAAACACTCTGTGTGACACTGATTTAGGCCACTGCAGCAAAAGGTTCAAGTAAAATATTTTCACATTTGACACCTGGGTTTTGTTGTCACATGTGTAGTTTCATGTTATCACATGTTGTAATCAGTTATCGTTTAAGATGAGGGAGGATGATATTTTTTTTAAGAGCATGGCCTTATTTCTATAACAGCATATTGAATCATTCATATTCTAGTCACCCATTCACCTAGCTCAGAATTTTGAGTAATCAAGGTGACAGACAGTGACACATTCAATACCGCCTTGCATAATCTTGCCTGCAGCTAGCTGATCTAGGGTGTAATCATTAGTCCAACAGTTGCAAATGTGAGTTTCTATTGGATAAATTCAGGTGTGTTTATCCCAGTTTCATTCTGTTTGCTTCCGTTTAAGAAACGTTTTTCAACAGAATTGGAGGAATGTATACACCCCTAATCACATGCAAACACAGTTCACTTTCATAGCAGCCACATAAAAACAGCATGATCACTTTGCTCGTTGTATATACAATGCATTCGTAAAGTATTCAGACCTCTTGACTTTTTCCACATTTTGTTACGTTACAGACTTATTCTAAAATGGATTCAAAAATATATATATCCTCATCAATTTACACACGATACCCAGTAATGACAAATCAAAAACAGGTTATTATAAAATGCGAATGTATTAAAAATTAAAAACATTAATACCTTATTTACATAACTATTCAGACCCTTTGCATCCTGTTTCCATTGCTCATCCTTGATGTTTCTACAACTTGAGTGGAGTCCACCTGTGATAAATTTGATTGATTGGACATAATTTGGAAAGGCACACACCTGTCTATATAAGGTCCCACAGTTGACAGTGCATCTTAGAGCAAAAACCAAGCCATGGGGTTCAAGGAATTGCCCATAGAGCACTGAGATATGATTGTGTCAAGGCACAGGTCTAGGGAAGGGTACTAAAAAATGTCTGCAGATCCCAAAGAACATAATTCTTAAATGGAAGAAGTTGGAACCACCACGACTCTTCCTAAAGCTGGCCGCCCGGCAAAACTGAACAATCGGGGAGAAGGGCCTTGGTCAGGGAGCTCCAGAGTTCCTCTGTGAAAATGGGAAAACCTTTCAAAAGGACATTCATCTCTGCAGCACTCCACCAATCAGGCCTTTATGGTAGAGTGGCCAGACGGAAGCCACTCCTCAGTAAAAGGCACATGACAGCCCGCTTGGGGTTTGCCAAAAGGCACCTAAAGGACTCTGACCATGAGAAACAAGATTCTCTGGTCTGATGAAACTAAGACTGAACTATTTTGCCTGAATGCCAAGTGTCATGTCTGGTGGAAACCTGGCACCATCCCTACGGTGAAGCATGGTGGTGGCAGCATCATGTTTTTCAGTGGCAGGGACTTGGGAGACTAGTCAGGATCGAGGGAAGGATGAAAAGAGCAAAGTACAGAGATCCTTGATGAAAACCTGATCCAGAGCGCTCAGGACCTCAGACTGGGGCAAAGGTTCCCCTTCCAACAGGACATCGACCCTAAGCACACAGCCAAGATAACACAGGAGTGGCTTCGGGACAAGTCTCTGAATGTCTTTGAGTGGCCCAGCAAGAGCCCAGACTTCAACCTGATCGAACATCTCTGGAGAGACCTGAAAATAGCTGTGCTGCGACGCTCCCCATCCAACCTGACAGAGCTTGAGAGGATCTGCAGAGAATAATGGGAGAAACTTCCCAAATACATGTGTGCCAAGCTTGTAGCATCATACCCAAGAAGACTCAAGGCTGTAATCGATGCCAAAGGTGCTTCAACAAAATACTGAGTAAAGGTTCTGAACACTTATGTAAATGTGATATTTCCATTTTATTTTATTTGATAAGTTTGCAAATAAAACAGTTTTTACTTTGTCATTATGGTGAATTGTGTGTAGATTGATGAGGTGAAAAAACAATTGAATCCATTTTATAGTAAGGCTAGCGTAACAAAATGTGGAAAAAGTCAAGGGGTCTGAATACTTTCCGAATGCACTGTATAATTCCTCGCAACTATCTATGGGCTCTCTTCCTCCCTTCGCTTGTGAACTTCAGTGCACAACACAGCTGTCTGTGACCAGGCGAAAAAACCTTTACAAGCCAAACCTTCATATCATAACCGCTAACTGCTACCACAGCCTACATCGTTGTCACATCATAGTCAGCATTCTAGAACTAACGCGTTAGTAAACCCACTACAATCATGCAGTACAGTGTACAGTCAGAAGGCAGTTTAGCAGTTACACCGGCAGGCCCGGTGGCAATAATTCATAAAACCAAAAATGTACCTTGACATGTAAAAGTTCCAGTGTTTGATAGCCATAGTGAGCTAGCTAACATAGCATCACTCTCTGTTTGAGCCAGGTGTTTGAGTAGGCTAAACTAGCTAGCTGTATTCACTAGCTAAGTGAAAGTGAAACATACAATCTCTCGCTCTCTTGCTTCTCCTTTATTTTTGAAGAAATTAACTGTTCAACTATGGTCTTTCTCACTCTGTGTCAACTACTCATTACATTTCATGTACTGCAGTCCTAGCTAGATGTAGCTTATGTTTTCTGTTCAAGATTTATTCTCTGATCCTTTGATTGGGTGGACAACTTGTCAGTTCATGCTGCAAGTGTTCTGATAGGTTAGAGGACATACTCTGTAAGTTGTCATAATTACTATGGAAGTCTATGGAAGGGGGTTGGGACCATGAGCCTCCTAGGTCAATGTACCCATAGAAGAACATAAACTAGCTGTCTTCCAGCTACATCATGGTGCTACCCTACAGAGTGCTGCTGAGGCTACTGTAGACCTTCATTGCAAAACAATGTGTTTTAATCAATAATTTGGTGAGGTAAATATATTTAGTATAGTTTTATCGAAAAATAATGTTTTTTATGTTTCACTATAATTTTTTAAACTGAAATTCACTGAGGAGGATGGTCCTCCCCTTCCTCCTCTGAGGAGACCCAACTGGTTGAAATGTTGCATTCCCATGTTGTCACATTTATTTCATATGAGATCATGTGTTTTGTTTGTAAGAAAACAGAGACAGGCAGACAAACGCACACACAAACAGAGAAACTTAAACGTCTTTTTTCCTTAATGTAAAGGTCATTCTCGCCTGTTGGTTTCTCTCCTGGGGGAGGGTTGGAGAACAACAGAGATGGAGGGTATTGAGAGAATGAGAATTTCTATTGTGTTTCCTAATTTTCATTACTCTATCTATGCAGCATTTGGATCCGATGGGAATTCTCTATTGTTCAATATTTAGGATGTGGAATCGTATGGAATTCTATAGTCTTGAATAGTTGTGTGCGAGGGATCGGCAGGGAAAGCTTAATTAGGCCTCTGGAGAGAGTGGATAAAGCTGCTATTCAATTGATTTTCTCATCCCAATGTCCGGATGGCATTCCCAGAGTTTGCAGTGCTCTGAAATCCCATAATTATTCGATGTGGAGTCCGGGTGTGCTTGTGTTTCTCCAGCTAATGACTTCCCGCATGGCTGTTATACTGTGCGTGTGTGTGTGTGTGTGTGTGTGTGTGTGTGTGTGTGTGTGTGTGTGTGTGTGTGTGTGTGTGTGTGTGTGTGTGTGTTCATTCTCCCTCTGTGCTTGACACTGGCAATGGTTTTAATGGCCAACCAGACACTGCAAAATTGAATAGCAATTGGAGAAAATATTTTTTTACGCTTGGTTTCTGTGGAGTGTGTGTGTGTTTCCAACAGCGTCCGTGTGTGTTAAGACTCAGTCTGACCAGTCCATATGTCTTCCAGTGCTGTGTGATTGTGCGGTGGACAGACCCAAGACCAGGTTGACAGTGCGTTACACGGAACCCAAACCGCCATTGTGCATACATTTATTTTGTCCCCCCACACCAAACGCGATCACGACACGCAGGTTAAAATATCAAAACAAACTCTGAACCAATTACATTAATTTGGAGACAGGTCGAAAAGCATGAATTAAACATTTATGGCAATTTAGCTAGCTAGCTTGCACTTGCTAGCTAATTTGTCCTATTTAGCTAGCTTGCTGTTGCTAGCTAATTTGTCCTGGAATATAAACATTGAGTTGTTATTTTACCTGAAATGCACAAGGTCCTCTACTACGACAATTAATCCACACATAAAATGGTCAACCGAATCGTTTCTAGTCATCTCTCCTCCTTCCAGGCTTTTTCTTCTCTTGAATTTATATTGCAATTGGCAACTTTCATAAATTAGGTGCATTACCGCCACTGACCTCGTTCGTCTTTCAGTCACCCATGTGGGTGTAACCAATGAGGAGATGGCACGTGGGTATCTGCTTCTATAAACCAATGAGGAGATGGGAGAGGCAGGACTTGCAGCGTGATATAGGTCACAAATAGAACTGACTTCTATTTTAGCCCTTGGCAATGCAGACGCTCATCGCTCACACACGCAACGCAAGCGGTGTAGTCAGCCTGTTAGATTTGCTCCCCCAGCCTGTCAGTTAGACACCCTGTAGACCAGACCTCTCCAACACAGACAGACTGCAGGGACCCAGGATTATTTCCTTGCCTGACGACATGACCTGGCAGGAAAAACTCCAGGCCGTAAGAGGGGAAACAGAGAGAGAGATGTTTCCCATGCCAATAAAGCCCTTTGAATTGGAGAGAGAGAGACCGTAAACAGGCATGAAGGGACCAGACAGACAGAAAGAGAAAGGGGATTTAGAGAGGCATAGATGGTCTATTGATGCACTCCCTAAAGTCGTCTGAAAGCCAAACAATACACATCACTAAACACATCCTGCTCAGCGAGCCCGCTCCTGGAGTAATGGCTTCTAAACATAGTCTGTGGGGAGGGGGGAGAGAACACTACCCCACCATGGGATACAACACTCTTAGATTGCTAGTGTGTACAGTACATGCCTGGGCTCAAGGTGTCGGGACCCTGAGAAGCTTTGTGTGATCAAAGAGCAGCAGATTATAATAGATTCCACCTTCGATATAGTAGCCTTTCTCCAAGGGCTCAATGTTCCTTGTCAGGGTAGGGACGTCACTTCACTCACAACCAGTGGTGGAAAAGTACTCAATTGTCATACTTGAGTAAAAGTAAAGATATCTTAATAGAAAATAACTCAAGTAAAAGTGACCCAGTAAAATACTACTTGAGTAAAAGTCTAAATATATTTTTTTAAATATACTTAAGTATCAAAAGTAAAATGGAATTGCTAAAATGTACTTAAGTATCAAAAGTAAAAGCATAAACCATTTCAAATTCCGTATATTAAGCAAACCAGACTGCACAATTTTTGAATAGCCAGGGGCACACTCCAAAACACTCCAAGACACTCCAAGACATAATTTACAAACAAAACATGTGTGTTTGGTGAGTCCTCCAGATCAGAGGCAGTAGGGATGAACAGGGATGTTCTCTTGATAAGTGTGTGAATTAGACCATTTTCCTGTCAAAATTTGGGTGTCAGGGAAAATGTATGGAGTAAAATGTACATTATTTTCCTTAGGAATGTAGAAGTAAAAGTAAAAGTTGACAAAATGTAAATAGTAAAGTAAAGATACCCCCAAAATCTACTGAAGTAGTACTTTAAAGAAATTGTATTTAAGTACTTTATACCACTGCTCACCACCAACCTAATATCTATTTATTTAATATATTTTATTGATGAGTCAGTGTCACACTTACTGTGTGCAGTTGTGCCTTCACATGTGAAATGTATAAAATAAACTAGTTAGATGCAGTGAAAGCTTGTTGTGTGTGTGTTTGTGTGTCTGTCTTATAGTGTTGTTTGTATTGAGTATTATTAGCTGCCATTCATTTCTATCCCAGGAAGAGAGTATAATGGTGTGTTGACAGCCAAGTGGTCTGTATTGACATGTGTTCACACTGATGTATGGCAATAGACAGTGTAACATGGAACCATTGATCTGCCTGCTTGACATTTCTAGAATGACGCTATCCTGCATCTCTGTTGGTGTTCTCTGTCTTCTCTCTTTTGTGTTCTCTTTGGTTGAGATCTGGTGGCTGATACGGCCATGGTATATGGTTTCCATGCTCTTCAAACCATTCAGGGACCACTCGTGCCATGTGGATGGGGACATTGTCATCCTATGGGGGCATAGCGATAGTAGCCAAAATAATGGCCTTTGCAGCATTTTTATACATGACTCTAAGCATGATGGGATGTTAATTGCTTAATTAACTGAGGAACCACACCTACTGTATGTGGAAGCACCTGTTTTGTATCCCTCATTTACTCAAGTGTTTTGAATATTTTTCAGTTACCTGTACGTATGTGCTTAGTGTTGCTCTGTCCTGCCCTCCTCCTGCTGCTGGAGTATGTGGATATAGGAACCACTCAGAGCATCCCTGTGCATCTATGGCTTTCTCTTTCTCTCTGTCTATATTTCTCTCTCTCCCTCCCTCTATATAACTATCTTTCTCTCTCTCCATCCATTTTTCTCTCTCTCACCTTCTCCGTCTTTCTTTCTCTCTATATATGTACATCTATATTTCTATCTTCATACATGCACATCTACAGAAGCAGCCTATTTATGCAATGCAGTTCAGTCAGATCCATTGATTTTCATAAGCAGAGTATGTTGAGAGATATTGATTGCATGGGATTTCCTGGTGATCCTGCAAACTCCTTTCTAAATGGATGAGGAACATGCCATTGATTATGGTTAATAACTCTAGGCATCCACAGTTATCAGCACCACTCTAAGGTTGATCTCTGCAGTGAGAATACATTACCAATACCGCAGTGAATGGTTGGGGAGAGAAACATAATTATCATCATTTGTACACTGCAAATTGACCACAACAAAGCCCAAAAAGAGATTGTATTTGAAAATGACAATAATTTAATGCCATGATTACATTGAGACACGATCACGTCTCTTTTATTTGTGGGAGTACTCGGGAACAGATTTCCTAAATGAAACTTATTTTTAGCTGAATTTCTGGTGATTTGTGTATTTTTCCCCACAAAATTTCATAAAATTAAAAATAACGTTTTATTTGTTTTTCACTCGTGGCTGATTTTAGCCCGCGGGACGTCTTTTTCCGACCCCTAGTCTATAAGATGACAGACAGACAGAGACAGACAGACAGGCAGGCAGACAGTACAGGAGACCCAGGCTCTTGGGAGGGTGATGTTGAAGTGCTGTGGATGACCCATCACGTGTAACGACAGGCAGACAGACAGACAGATGTGTTCTACTAACATGCCTGGCAGGCTGTAACTTGTGTTAACCTTTTACAGACGCATGTTTGTGGGCGTGCATGCAAGCCAGTGGAGGCTCCTCGGGGGAGGAAGGGGAGGACCATCCTCCTAAGTGAATAAATACATTTAAAAAATATTATTAAAACACACTATTTTGCAAAGGTCTACAGTAGCCTCAACAGAACTCTGTAGGGTAGCACCATGGTGTAGCCAAAGGACAGCTAGCTTCCTTCCTCCTCTGAGTACATTGACTTCAGTACAAAACCTAAGAGGCTCATTGTTCTCAATCCTTCCATAAATTTACACAGTAATTATAACAACCTCCGGAGGATGTCCTCCAACCTATCCGAGCACTTGCAGCGTGAACTAACATGTTGTCCACCCAATTAAAGGATCAGAGAATGAATCTAGTACTGAAAGCATATGCTACAGCTAGCTAGCACTGCAGTGTATAAAATGTGGTGAGTAGTTAACTCAGAGAGAGAAAGAAAATAGTTGAACAGTTTTGAATAAATTCATTTCTTCCTAAATGAAGGAGAAGCAAGAGAGAAAGAGAGAGAGAGATTTCATTTTTTTCACTTTCAGTTTCACTTACTTAGCTGGAAAATGCAGCTAGCTAGTTTAGCCTACTGAAACACCCTGCTCAAACAGAGGGATGCTATATTAGCTAGCTGGCTATGACTATCCAACACAACACTGGAACTCTTCCAAGTCAAGGTAAGCTTTTGGTTTTACTCATTAATTGCCACCGGGGCCCGCCGTTGTAACTGCGTACTGACTGTACACTGTAACGTTACTGCATGATTGCAGCGGGTTTACTAACACGCTAGTTCTATTAGCTATGTTGACAATGACATTAGTTTAGCTAATATGGTGACAACGATGTAGGCTGTGTGTAGCGGTTTGGCTTGGAAAGTTTTTATTCACCTGGTCACATACAGCTGATGTGTGTCCACCGATAATAAAGCAATTACACTTTGTTCATTACATACTCGCATGTCCTGGATTTGAGAGTGAATACTACAGATATCAAAGCAATTACTTGTTACTTGTGTGGACACACATGTTTATGGCGCAACTATAATGCTCTGTGTGTCGGTGCATTGGTGCGTGTGTGCGAATGTATCACATTACAGACTAATAGGTTTCCTGGTAATTAAATGTAACTGAATAGCATGAATTGTGTTTGGCTAGGAGAATAGACATCAACACCATTTAGTCTAAGCCTTGGGGGGGGGGGTTTACAAAGCAACATATGGAATTGTTTTAAGATGGTCATACCATCATATCTGTATACCTGTCGGAAGACCCACTAGTTGATGCTTATTTATAAAACCCTCTTAGGCCTTACTCTCCCCTATCTGAGATATCTACAGCAGCCCTCATCCTCCACATACAACACCTGTTCTGCCAGTCACATTCTGTTAAAGGTCCCCAAGGCACACCCATCCCTGGGCCGCTAGTCATTTCAGTTCACTGCAGCTTGCAACTGCAACGAGCTGCAACAAACACTCATACTGGACAGTTTTATCTCAATCTCTACCCTCTGTAGGGTCTTATGGTCAGATGCCGAGCAGTTGCCATACCAGGCGGTGATGGAACCGGTCAGGATGCTCTCGATGGTGCAGCTGTAGAACTTTGAGGATCTGGGGACCCATGCCAAATCTTTTCAGTCTCCTGAGGGGGAAAAGGTTTTGTTGTGCCCTCTTCATGACTGTCTTAGTGTGTTTGGACCATGATAGTTTGTTGGTGGTGTGGACACCAACGAACTTGAAACTCTCGAACTGCTCCACTAGAGCCCCGTCAATGTTAATGGGGGCCTGGTCGGCCCGCCTTTTCCTGTAGTCCATGATCAGCTCCTTTGTCTTGCTCACGTTGAGGTTGGGGTTGTTGTCCTGGCACCACACTGCCAGGTCTCTGACCTCCCCCTATAGGCTGTCTCATCGTTGTCGGTGATCAGGCCTACCACTGTTCTGTGCCCCCCTCCTGACTTAATGATGGTGTTGGAGTCGTGTTTGGCCACACAGTCATGGGCGAACGGGGAGTACAGGAGGGGACTAAGTACACACACCTGAGGGGCCCCAGTGTTGAGGATCAGCGTGGCAGACGTGTTGTTGCCTACCCTTACCACCTGGGGGCGGCCCGTCAGGAAGTCCATGATCCAGTTGCAGAGGGAGGTGTTTAGTCCCAGGGTCAGCTTAGTGATGAGCTTTGTGGGCACTCTGGTGTTGAACGCTGAGCTGTAGTCAATGAACAGCATTCTCACATAGGTGTTCCTTTTGTCCAGGTGGGAAAGGGCAGTGTGGAGTGCGATTGAGATTGTGTCATCTGTGGATCTGTTTGAGTGGTATGTGAATTGGAGTGGGTCTAGGGTACCCGGGAGGATGCTGTTGATGTGAGCCATGACTAGCCTTTCAAAGTACTTCATGGCTACCAACATGAGTGCTACAGGTCGGTATGTCATTTAGGCAGGTTACCTTCGCTTCCTTGGGCACAGGGACTATAGTGGTCTGCTTGAAACATGTAGGTATTACAAACTCGGTCAGGGAGAGGTTGAAAATGTCAGTGAAGACACTTGCCAGTTGGTCTGCGCATGCTTTGAGTACACATCCTGGAAATCCATCTGGCCCCGCAGCTTTGTGAATGTTGACTTGTTTAAAGGTCTTGCTCACATTGGCAACGCAGAGCGTTATCACACTGTCTTCCAGAACAGCTGGTGCTCTCCTGCATGATTCAGTGTTGCTTGCCTCGAAGCGAGCATTAAAGGCATTTAGCTCGTCGGCTCGCGTCACTGGCCAACTCGCGTCTGGGTTTCCCTTTGTAGTCCGTAATAGTTTTCAAACCCTGCCACTTCCGACGAGCGTCAGAGTCAGTGTAGTAGGATTCAATCTTAATCCTGTATTGACACTTTGCTTGTTTGATGGTTCGTCTGTGGGCATAGTGGGATTTCTTATAAACCTCCGGATTAGTGTCCCTCTCCTTGAAAGCGGCAGCTCTAGCCGTTAACTCGATGCGGAGGTTGCCTATAATCCATGGCTTCTGGTTGGGATATGTACTTACTATCACTGTGGGGATGACGTCGTCGATGCACTTATTGATGAAGCCGATGACTGAGGTGGTATATTCCTCAATGTCATTGGATGAATCCTGAAATATATTCCAGTCTGTGCTAGCAAAACAGTCCTGTAGCATAGCATATGACCACTTCCTTATTGAGCGAGTCACTTGAGAGGTACTTTCTGCTTTAGTTTTTGCTTGTAAGCAGGAATCAGGAGGATAGAATTATGGTCAGATTTGCCAAATGGAGGGCGGGGGAGAGCTTTGTATGCATCCCTGTGTGTGGAGTAAAGGTTGTCTAGAGTTTTTTTTCCTCTTGTTGCACATGTGACATGATGGTAGAAATGAGGTAAAATGGATTTAAGTGAGCCTGCATTAAAGTCCCCGGCCACTAGGAGCGCCACTTCTGGATGAGCATTTTCTTGTTTGCTTATGGCCTTATAGAGTTGATGGGGTGTGTTCTTAGTGCCAGCATTGGTTTGTGGTGGTAAATATACGGCTACGAATAATATAGATGAGAACTCTCTTGGTAGATAGTGTGGTCTACAGCTTATCACAAGGTACTTCTTTAATATTAGACATCGTGCACCAGCTCTTATTGACAAATAGACACACACCCCCACCCCTCATCTTACCAGACGTAGCTTCTCTGTACTGCCGGTGCGATGGAAATCCTGCCAGCTCTATATTATCCGTGTCGTCATTCATCCACGACTCAGTGAAACATAAGATATTACAGTTTTTAATGTCCCGTTGGTAGGATAATCTTGATCGTTGGCCAATAGAACGGATGGCAGTGGGAGTTTACTCGCTCGCCTACGAATTCTCAGATGGCAGCCAGACCTCAGCCCCCTTTTTCTCTGTCTATTCTTCACGCAAATGACGGGGATTTGGGCCTGTTCCCGAGAAAGCAGTATATCTTTCGTGTCGGACTCGTTAACAGAAAAAGCTTCTTCCAGTCCACGGTGAGTAATCGCTGTTCTGATGTCCAGAAGTTATTTTCAGTCATAAGAAACGGTAGCAGCAACATTATGTACAAAATAAGTTAAAAAACAAAGAAAATAGCACAGTTGGTTAGGAGCACGTAAAACGACAGCCATGTAAATAAGAATTTGTTATTTACTGACTTGCCTAGTTAAATAAAGGTTCAATCCAAAAAAAGATGTAAAAAAATCATGCATCATTTAGCTATTTGAAGTAGAATATTAGGCCATTCTAGGTATATATATATTTTTTAGCCTTACTGCTATTAGCTCGTGTAAACACATTGAATAACGCATTTATTGATGGAAACACAGATAGTCAAAAGATCTTAGTGTTTTGAAGTGTCTGTCCTTTTGTCACTCCCTGATCTGTTTCACCTGTCTTTGTGATTGTCTCCACCCACCTCCAGGTGTCACTTGTTTTCCTCATTAGTCCCTGGGTACTTATTCCTGTGTTCCCTGCTTGTCTGTTGCCAGTTTGTCTTGTTTGTCAAGTGTGTTTTTTCCCATTCTCCTGCTTTTTCCTTCTCTCTGTTTTTGCTAGTCCTCCCGGTTGTGACCCTTGCCTGTCTGGACTCTGAACCCGCCTGGCTGACCATTCTACCTGCCCTGACCTCGAGCCTGCCTGCCACTTTGTACTTCCTGGACTCTGACCTGGTTTTGATCTTATGCCTGTCTATGACCATTCTCTTGCCTACCCTTTGGATTATAATAAATATCAAACCATCTGCCTCCCGTGTCTGCATCTGGCTCTCGCCTTGTGCCCTTATACCTTTATCTGAGAGATATAAGAAAGCAAAATAAATATTTTTTGCCATGAAATAACCTGTGTAACTTTAACGTGGAAATGCCGTACTTACTTCCATAAATGTTTTGTCCCGGTACCGGGTTACCTTCAGATGAGTCCTGTGACACTTGCGGGGGTCGTAGAGACATTTTCAGGTCACTCCTGATCAGGAAAAACGCTTTAGCTCTGCTACCTTCCACTGCAAATGCAGAAGGCTGACATCGGCGGAAGTGTTGGATTGAGACGCAGCCCTTCAAAAAAAGATACTGTATCTCTAGCTTAAACTGACAGATTTTGATGGATTTTTTTTTTATTATGCTAATTATTACGCCCCTGGTGCGACGCAAAGGTGTGGTGTGTGTGTGTGTGTGTTATTTTCTGTGTGTGTGTGTGCGATGGTGACAGCTCTCTGCATACCCACTGTGTGCCTTTGACAGTGATGCTGTATGTCGCTGATTACTCCAGCTGCTTTAGGAATGCCCTGAGGGAAGACCCAGAGGCAGCAGAACTACAAAGACCAGCGGCCAAGGAAGCTCCCCGAGGGCATTTAAACTACAATTAGTGATCTGCACACAGCCGAGGCGCTGTCAAACGTCTTAACACTCACAGACAGGCACACCCACCCACCTGTACTGTAGAAACACACACACATAAAATGATCACCTCCACGCTGAGAATGAGGGGGAAATCCTGCACCCACTCAGACTAGGGCCAGGACAATACCCAACTAGCTCTCACAGTCTCACGTCAGAATTAGATCTTCATCCATGTTTCTCAAACGTCAAATTTTGAGGTTAGGGTAAAGTTAGGGTAAAGTTTAGGCATTAACTCCGAATGGTTAAGGTAAGGGTTTATTGCTGAATGCGAACATACAACATTTGTCACCAGAAGCAGATGCTTAAGCCCATCCCCTTCCACTAACCCCATCCACAACACTCTAGCAAAACCAAAACCTAGTTGAAGGTAACAGCGCTCACTGTTGCCTCTAGTGGCTGGTTTCCACATCTTCTCCCGACGTCCTCTGACATGGATGGATGTCAAATACTGACTTGTATCATGTTTGACCTGGCTGTGAAACTGAGTCTTGGCAAGGAAACAAAACACGAAGCGGATGAACTTCTTTAGGAAAACAGCCCTAATGTTTGAAACAAACATCATTATGGTGTCATCAAGAGTCACATTTATTTATTTTTCCAAGCTATAGCACACAATATTTTACATACAGCAGGTTTTTGTGTATTTTGTGTAGGTGTGTGTGTGCATGCGTGCGTGAGTGTGTGTGTGAGGTGTAGAGGTAGGGTGAATATTAAACACTGTTATTTTTACACATCATTATTATCCCAGTACAGCCCCATCTCCCTGACAACTACCTCCCTTTCTCCACTGCTTGTCACCATAACAACTAATCTACTGCAAATAGTGCTGCCTCCCTCTCTCCATCTCTCTCTCCCTCTCCCTTCCTCCCTCCTTCATTTCCTCTGTTTCTCATCTCTTAATTTCTCTCTCTCTGTTTTTCTCACCATCTCCTCTTCCTCCATCTATCTGTTCTCTATTCGCTCATTCTTTCTCATCTCCATATCATGATCCTTACCCACTGCAGATGAAGGTAGATCTTGTATCCAAAAGACCCCCCTCCCCCTGCAGAGAGAGAAGCACAAATCGAGAACTTGGTACTATAAGGTTCTATCTGCATTTTTGTCAAAATTGAGTTATTGACATAACCTTGTTCTGTTCAATGTTCTCTACCTATACAGTACTAGAAATACCCCAATTCATGTTAAGTTCAAAAGAATAGAAGATAGAAATAGCTGACACCATTCAAACCAATGAGGGTTTGTAAATATAAAGCCAATCATTTAAGAATCATCTTTTTTGTAGATAGAACCTTATTGTCCCAAGCTCTCGGAATGTACAGCAACTGAAATATAGAATATAGTTGCAAAAACGCCTGTATCCCAATATCCATACCAGAATGCTATTCAGTATGCATGTCCAATCTGTCATTCTGAATAGTATGGTTGGATAATGGAATGCAAAGT
Organism: Salvelinus namaycush; assembly: GCF_016432855.1. Classification (NCBI taxonomy): domain Eukaryota; kingdom Metazoa; phylum Chordata; class Actinopteri; order Salmoniformes; family Salmonidae; genus Salvelinus; species Salvelinus namaycush. The sequence goes on from NC_052325.1 coordinate 16,905,595, forward strand.
CACCCAAAACCGTACACTGCAGTCTAACCCAACAGTCTCTCTAAGTTTTTATGAAAGTAATTGAGATGTCAAAGCCACACTTTAAAGTAGCAGTATAATATCACACTGAGAATCAGAGATCAACTCGCCATGCCTGATTGGCTGCATGGTTTCTCAAGTGGCCTGATCTGCTGTGCGACTGGACTCGGAGGTTGACTCGCTGACCCGTGTATGTTATTGAAAGTGAGATAGCCTGACAGCTTGATAGGCCTACTGCACTCGGGCATCTCAGGGATCAACTCGCCATTCTGAGGGGCTGTTAGAAGCAGGCATCAAGTCAATGGTTCGTTTGGCTGAGTGGTTCTGGGATAGACTTCATGATTTGGTGAATAGCTTAGGAAGGACATAGCACATACAGGGGAGAGCAGAGAGGGTGAATGAGCCAAGTTAAAGCTGAGGATCTCCTCTCCCATTGCAACTCATCCTCAGGCCATTGCTGTAAATAAGAATGTATTCTCAGTAGGGTTGCACATTTTGGGGAATATTCAGAGGTGAGAATTCCGTGGGAATTAACGGGTATATATGGGAATTAACGGGAATTAACAGGAATATATGCAAATGAATATTAATACCATTTAAATGTAGATGTTTTTTGCATTGGATATATTTACCATATGGAGACAGAAACATAAACCTTTTACCTTAGCATAAGTAGACATAATTGTAAATGATTAAATCCTTCCAATAGAAATGTAACTTTAATTAAATGAGTTGACTTCACATGGGATGATTTCACTGAACAACAAAAGAAAAGGAATATTGAATGATCCACAATGATCCATCGCATCTCCCCAAAACCATTTTCAACATAGATCTGTAAAATGATAGTCTAGAAACTAAAGCTTCGATTGTCTTCCTCTCAGGCTTCCATGTCTTCTCCCTGGACCTCCTCAATGTCCACTTCTTGAACATCAGACTCTGAGGTCTCATCGTCACTGTCACTTTCCAACCTTGTTGAGGATGGCTCGTTGTCAGGCTCAAAAAGCCTCAAATTTGCCCAGATGGCCACCAATGTTTCAACCCTTGTATTGGTCAGCCTGTTGTGTGCTTTGGTGTGTGTGTTCCCAAACAAGGACCAGTTGTGCTCTGAGGCGGCTGATGTTGGTTGGATTTGGAGGATGATGGAGGCAACAGGGGAAAGAGCCTCAGATCCACAAAGTCCCTTCCACCAGGTGGCTGATGAGATATGTTGGCCCGACTGCCATATTGCATCTCCATCCCAAAGCACTTGCTTGGAAGTGTACTTCGCCAGACTGCCAAGAACCTTGCCCTCCACCAGGCCAAGGTGGCGAGACACGGTAGTGATGACACCATAGGCCTTGTTGATCTCTGCACCAGACAGGATGCTCTTGCCAGCATACTTGGGGTCCAATATGTACCCAGCGGCGTGTATGGGCTCCAGGCAGAAGTCTTCATGTTTTTTGATGTATTTCAGAACTGCAGTTTCCTCTGCTTGGAGCAAAAGTGAAGTGGGCAAGGCAGTACGGATGTCTTCTCTTACATCTGAAAGCAGAGTCTGAACATCAGGCAGGATGGCATTGTCTCCCTCAACCCTTGCAATGGCTACTGCTATAGGTTTCAGGAGTTTCAGGCTGCTTACCACTCTCTCCCAAAATACATCATCCAGGAGGATCCTCTTGATGGGGCTGTCCATATCGGCAGACTGTGATATGGCCATTTCTTGGAGAGACTCTTTCCCCTCCAGGAGACTGTCAAAATGATGACAACACCACCCCAACAGGTGTTGCTGGACAGCTTCAATGTGGTCCTCTTATTCTTCTCACTTTGCTTGGTGAGGTAGATTGCTGCTATAACTTGATGACCCTTCACATGCCTAACCATTTCCTTGGCTGTCTTGTAGAGTGTATCCATTGTTTTCAGTACCATGATGTCCTTGAGGAGCAGATTCAATACATGAGCAGCACAGCCAATGGGTGTGATGTGAGGGTAGGACTCCTCCACTTTAGACCAAGCAACCTTTGCAGCATTGTCTGTCACCAGTGCAAATACCTTCTGTGGTCCAAGGTCATTGACTGCCTTCAGCTCATCTGCAATGTAGAGACCGGTGTGTCTGTTGTCCGTTGTTTCTCTGCTCTTGTAGAATACTGGTTGAGGGTGAGATGTAGTTTAATTATTCCTTGCCCACGAACATTCGACCACCCATCAGAGATGATTGCAATACAGTCTGCCTTCTCTATGATTTGCTTGACCTTCACATGAACTCTGTTAAACTCTGCATCCAGCAAATGAGTAGATAAACCATGTCTGGTTGGAGGGGTGTATGCTGGGCGAAGAACATTCAGAAATCTCTTCCAATACACATTGCCTGTGAGCATCAGAGGTGAACCAGTTGCATACACAGCTCGAGCAATCAGCATTTCTCTGACTACGTTCCTCCATTGAGTCAAACAAACTTCTGATTCCAGGAGGACCATTAGCTTTTGCTATCGATAAGGTGTCTAAATCATCATTTTCACCTCAAATAGAAGTAGAGGAACTTTTGTCAGAGCTTGCTGGTTGTGAGCGCTGAGGGAACTTTATGCACTCGGCCAGATGATTCTGCAGCTTTTTTGCATTCTTCACATATGATTTGGCACAGTATTTGCAAATATACACAGCTTTTCCTTCTACATTTGCTGCAGTGAAATGTCTCTGTACATCAGATAGGGCCGTGGCATTTTCCTGTAAAGCACAGGTGTCAAACTCATTCCACGGGGGGCCGAGTGTCTGCGGGTTTTCGCTCCTCCCTTGTACTTGATTGATGAATTAACATCACTAATTAGTTAGGAACTCCCCACACCTGGTTGTCTAGGGCTTTATTGAAAGGAAAAACCAAAAACCTGCAGACACTAGGCCCTCCGTGGAATGAGTTTGACACCCCTGCTGTAAAGATTAGAAAAAATGAGTAAAAAAACCCAAATATAATTCCATGTACAGATGAATATTTAAGCAGTTAGATTAAACAACTCCTTTGTAAGATTTTTTTTTTTTTTTAAAGGAAACATGTATGGAAACAGGTGAATTAGCACCCCTCTGTCACGTTCCTGACCGGTTTTCTGTTATTTTGTATGTGTTTGACGGTCAGGGCGTGAGTTTGGGTGGGTAGTCTATGTTGTGTGTTTCTATGTTTGTTAAGGGTGACCTGATATGGCTCTCAATTAGAGGCAGGTGGTTTTCATTTCCTCTGATTGAGAGCCATATTAAGGTAGGTGTTTTCACACTGTTTGTTTGTGGGTGGTTGTCTCCTGTGTCTGTGTACGTTGCGCCACACGGGACTGTTTTCGGTTTGTTTGTTCGTTTGTTCGGTTTATGTAGTCTGTTCCTGTTTCATGCGTTCTTCGTTATATGTAAGTTCTTATGTTCAGGTGCGTCTACGTCGTTTGTTGTTTTGTAGTTTGTTAAAGTGTTTTCGTGTTTTTTCGTCTTGTATTTAATAAATCATGTCATCTCAAGAAGCTGCATTTTGGTTCAATCCTTGCTCCTCCTCTTCGGATGAAGAGGAGGAGGAAAGCCGTTACAGAACCACCCACCACACCAGAACCAAGCAGCATGAATTCGAGCAGTGGCCTGCTACACAGGAATCCTGGACATGGGATGAAGTATTGGAGGGAAAAGGACACTGGGCTCATATTGGGGAATATCGCCGCGCTCGTGAGGAGATGGAAGCAGCGAGAGCCCAGGAGCGGTGGTATGAGGAGGCAGCAAGGAGACGTGGCTGGAAGCCGGAGAATCAAGCTCAAGACCGGAGATATGAAGGTACGCGGCTAGCACGGAAGCCCGTGAAGAAACCCCAAAAATTTATTGGGGGGGGGGGGGCTAAGAGGTAGTGTGCCAAGGGCAGGTAGGAGACCTGCGCCCACTTCCCAGGCTAACCGTGGAGAGCGGGAGTACGGGCAGACACCGTGTTACGCAGTAGAGCGCACGGTGTCTCCTGTACGTGTTCATAGCCCGGTGCGGGTTATTCCACCTCCCCGCACTGGCAGGGCTAGATTGAGTATTGAGCCGGATGTCATGAAGCCGGCCTTACATATCTGGCCACCAGTACGTCTCCTCGGGCCGGCTTACATGGCACCAGCCTTACGCATGGTGTCCCCGGTTCGCCTACATAGCCCGGTGCGGGTTATTCCACCTCCCCGCACTGGTCGGGCGACGGGGAGTATTCAACCAGGTAAGGTTGGGCAGGCTCAATGCTCAAGGGAGCCAGTACGCCTGCACGGTCCGGTATTTCCGGCGCCACCTCCCCGCCCCAGCCCAGTACCACCAGTGCCTACTCCACGCACCAGGCTTCCAGTGCGTTTCCAGAGCCCTGTTCCTCCTCCACGCACTCTCCCTATGGTGAATGTCTCCAGCCCAGTGCCTCCAGTGCCGGTACCACGCACCAGGCCTATAGTGCGCTTCGAGAGGTCAGTGTGCCCTGTCCCTGCTCCCCGCACTAGCCTGAAGGTGCGTGTCCTTAGCCCGGTGCCTCCAGTTCCGGCACCACGCACCAGGCCTACAGTGCGCCTCATCCGGCCAGAGCCATCCGTCTCCCCAGCGCCATCTGAGCCATCCGTCTCCCCAGCGCCATCTGAGCCATCCGTCTCCCCAGCGCCATCTGAGCCATCCGTCTCCCCAGCGCCATCTGAGCCATCCGTCTGCCCAGTGCCGTCTGAGCCATCCGTCTGTCCCGAGCCATTAGAGCCGCCCGTCTGTCCCGAGCCGTCAGAGCCGTTAGTCAGTCAGGAGCCGCTAGAGCCATTCGTCAGTCAGGATCTGCCAGAGCCGCCAACCAGACAGGATCTGCCAGAGCCGCCAACCAGACAGGATCTGCCAGAGCCGCCAACCAGACAGGATCTGCCAGAGCCGCCAACCAGACAGGATCTGCCAGAGCCGTCAGCGAGCCATGAGCGTCCAGAGCCGTCAGCGAGCCATGAGCGTCCAGAGCCGTCAGCCAGCCATGAGCGTCCAGAGCCGTCAGCCAGCCATGAGCGTCCAGAGCCGTCAGCCAGCCATGAGCGTCCAGAGCCGTCAGCCAGCCATGAGCGTCCAGAGCCGTCAGCCAGCCATGAGCGTCCAGAGCCGTCAGCCAGCCATGAGCGTCCAGAGCCGTCAGCCAGCCATGAGCGTCCAGAGCCGTCAGCCAGCCATGAGCGTCCAGAGCCGTCAGCTAGCCATGAGCGTCCAGAGCCGTCAGCTAGCCATGAGCGTCCAGAGCCGTCAGCCAGTCATGAGCTGCCCCTCAGCCCAGAGCGGCCATTTATCCAGAACTGCCTCTCAGTCCAGAGCTGTCTCCCTGTCCGGAGCTGCCCTTCAGTCCGGAGTTGCCCCTCTATCCTGAGCTACCTCTCTATCCTGAGCTACCTCTCTATCCTGAGCTATCCCTCTGTCCTGAGCTACCTCTCTGTCCTGAGCTACCTTGTCCCGGAGCTGTCCTTTATCTTGGTGTTGCCCCTTAAATTAGGTGGGTGGAGTAAGAGGGTGGTCATTCTGAGGGGGAGACGTAAGCTGGGATTGACTATGGTGGGGTGGGGACCTCGCCCTGAGCCTGAGCCACCACCGTGGTCAGACGCCCACCCAGACCCTCCCCTAGACTTTTGGTGGTGCGTTCGGAGTACGCACCTTTAGGGGGGGGTTATGTCACGTTCCTGACCGGTTTTCTGTTATTTTGTATGTGTTTGACGGTCAGGGCGTGAGTTTGGGTGGGTAGTCTATGTTGTGTGTTTCTATGTTTGTTAAGGGTGACCTGATATGGCTCTCAATTAGAGGCAGGTGGTTTTCATTTCCTCTGATTGAGAGCCATATTAAGGTAGGTGTTTTCACACTGTTTGTTTGTGGGTGGTTGTCTCCTGTGTCTGTGTACGTTGCGCCACACGGGACTGTTTTCGGTTTGTTTGTTCGTTTGTTCGGTTTATGTAGTCTGTTCCTGTTTCATGCGTTCTTCGTTATATGTAAGTTCTTATGTTCAGGTGCGTCTACGTCGTTTGTTGTTTTGTAGTTTGTTAAAGTGTTTTCGTGTTTTTTCGTCTTGTATTTAATAAATCATGTCATCTCAAGAAGCTGCATTTTGGTTCAATCCTTGCTCCTCCTCTTCAGATGAAGAGGAGGAGGAAAGCCGTTACACCCTCAGGTAACAGGCTCCAACAAGCTAAAACCCACATGGTAGCAAAAACTAGCTAGCAGAAATTGTTAACAAGTTAGAAATGATTTAAACACACTTTGCTGTAGGCTACTATTTACTCGTTAATAACAAATCATGTATGTCATATAAAATATATTCACCCCACCCAGTATTGTAATCAAAACTTACCAGAAAGCATGTAGTCCTTGGCTCAGACAGTGTAGTATTGTGGGCTCAATAGCATCTCATTAGTGTGCAAGAGCTTGATAATCAGCTGTACATGTGATGGAAGAGTGCACTGCACATGTGATGGAAGAATGCACTGTGCATGCAGAGGGTTACAATCCCATTGAATTGGGGATAGTTTAACCAAAATATGCCACAAAACCTATAATTGTCTTATGTATATCCCACAAAAAAGGTTCACTGTTATAAGCTAACTTTTTGATGAATTTAAGCAAAATTCCACAAATTCCCGGGCTTGACTTCCTATGAAAAATGTCTGTAAAACTTTTGGAAATTTACCTGAAAGTTTTCGACCCTTTGCAACCCAAATTCTCAGTCAACTTACCTGGTAAAATAAAGGTTGAAGAAAGGCATGTCTAAATTAATATATGCAATCCACTCTGCACTTAGATGAGGGACAATCAATCACTTTAATATTACATAGAAAACCAGCATGTCAGATTTAGTCCCATCACTCATATATGGGAGGACAGTATTGAATGCTCACTTCTTTTTCCGTCTTTTCTTCTATCCTGCCTCTCCTTCTCCCCTCCTGCCATATCTTCATTACTAACCTACAAGAGGTCAACTTTAAGCACCACTTCTCTCCTCTCCTCTCTTCTCCAATCTTCTTCCTCTTTCTCTCTCTCTCTCTGTCTCTCTCTTTATCTCAGGCCGTTACTCTCCTCCTGGTAGAATGGATGTGTGTAAACAGGTGTGTGTGTGTGTGTGTGTCAGACAGTGGATGTATTGACACTATTGAGCCTCTAAAGTGCCACGTTTACCTTCTTACTGGGCCAAAGCCTGATGGACGTTCATGCACCAAGATCACAGACAGCATAGCTTCCTTTCTGCTTGTAAACATATTTAAGAAAACAAGTTTGTGTGTGTGTTATTCTCCTTGGTCTTCTCTTTGCTGTGTGTGTTTGTGTGAAATGCAGCCGGCTTCATTAAGAGGTTGTTTTAAACCTCCACAGCTTAACGTTATTTACATTTCCATTATTCCACCGTTACCGGGAAGAAACGGCATGACATCCAGCGCTGTTCAGGACATTAGACAAGCTCCATTCTCAAAGCTAACGGATTAACAGAAATGAGAAGGCTGATACAGGGAGGCACAGAGAGAGAGAAGGAGAAGAAAAAACAATATGAGAAATGGAAAGAGAGGAAAATATGTAGAGAGACAGGGAGAGAACTATGAAGAGAGACATGGAAGGAGACATTAATACAAATTTAAAAAGGACTTGCAGAGGGAGTGATGTAAAGGGAGAGAGGTAGAGAGAGAGAGATGTAGAGGGAGAGAGAGATGTAGAGGGAGAGAGAGATGTAGAGGGAGAGAGATATGTGGAGAGAGAGAGAGATGTGGAGGGAGAGAGAGATGTAGAGGGAGAGAGAGATGTGGAGGGAGAGAGAGATGTAGAGGGAGAGAGAGATGTAGAGGGAGAGAGATATGTGGAGGGAGAGAGAGATGTGGAGAGAGAGAGAGATGTGGAGGGAGAGAGAGATGTAGAGGGAGAGAGAGATGTAGAGGGAGAGAGAGATGTGGAGGGAGAGAGAGATGTGGAGGGAGAGAGATGTGGAGGGAGAGAGATGTGGAGGGAGAGAGATGTGGAGAGAGAGAGAGATGTGGAGGGAGAGAGAGATGTGGAGGGAGAGAGAGATGTAGAGGGAGAGAGATATGTGGAGAGAGAGAGAGATGTGGAGGGAGAGAGAGATGTAGAGGGAGAGAGAGATGTGGAGGGAGAGAGAGATGTGGAGGGAGAGAGAGATGTAGTGGGAGAGATGTAGAGAAAAGGGAATGTACATGTAGAGAGAGAGAGAGACTTCACTTGCTTTGGCAATGTTAACATATGTTTCCCATGCCAATAGATCCCCTTGAATTGAATTGAGAGAGAGAGACATGGAAGGAGACATCAATAAAATAAAATAAAGAGTTGCCGTGGGAGATGTAGAGGGAGAGATGACTGACTTTGTGTCTTTCTTTAATGAAACATTCTCATTTCATTAAAGCCTCACCACCCCCCCCCCCCCCCCCCTTAAAATAAAACACCAAATGATATCCTGTACGGCATACATTTACCATACTCACCTTTCCCTCTACCACACGATACACAAACACACCACACATCACAATAACCAAATAACCTCGCCACTTCTACAACCGTAAACAGAAAATTCAACAAAACACATTTGGCTTTTTCCTTATTTGAATACCTGTACCCCATTATAAACATCCCAACAGTAAAAACCACCCCCAACCTCTCACACAGACATTCCAACAGAGACATTAATGGCATTAACCTGGCGCACACAGAGAACACATGAATCACAGTTTCTCTCATAACACAGAAAGGACACCCCTACCCGACTCCCGGTTCAACCTGTGCCAACCAGCTGTTAGTGGCCAGGGCTCCATGTAGAACCCTCTGACCTCTCTGGTACTGGGGGTTTGTAGAGCCCACTCCATCTAAAACCCACCATACTCTCAGCCCCACATACCCCCTGCCACTGATGTGCCTTCACTCCTGTTAGGCTCCTAATGTTCCTCACCTTAATGCAGAGGTTGTATTTTCTAAAAAATATCTTTTGAATTTCGCGCTCTGCCTTTTCAGTGGAATGTGGGAGGAGTTCCGCTAGCGGAACGCCAGAGCCAGACAGGTTAAAATCTAACAAGTCCTCCAGACCCCCTTGCCAGTCTCCAGTCTCTGCCGTCACCTGCAGTGGCGGAAACATTGGTGGCCCCTCCCCTTTGGCCGCTCAAACAGTGCCTCCTGGACCTCCTCCAGGAATCTCTCCAGCAGCCTAAGAGACGTTATTCCTGTTTGTTGTGCCAGGACTTCCGGGGTTTTCCACCCCTCCTCTCCCAGCAGTCGCAGGTCACCCAGCCTTTGCAAACCCGCTGCCATCAGCTGCCTCTGCAGGGTGGCCGACTGAACCAATCTCAAAGGGATGGCTGGGTTGTGGAAGATAGGCTCCTCCCACACCCACAGCCCAGGCTCCACACCCCCTTCTCCTGTGGGCCTTAGCAGCTGCCAGGCCCTCAGCACTGCAGAGTAAAAATCAGAGAGACCTGTTGTACTCAACCCCTCCAGCCTAATGAGGAATAGCTGCCGATCCAACCCTAAACCTCCAGCTCTCCTCAGCAGCGCGCATGCTAGTTCCCTCCAGCCGACATCATTATGGTACAGCAGTCTCTGCACCGCCTTTAGTCGGAAAGCAGCCACCCTGCTCTCCAGTTCCACCAGGCCCTGTCCTCCTTTGTGGACGGTCATGTACAACACTGCCGCCCTCAGCCTGTGACAGCTGTCTGTGACAGCCCCTCCCAGTTCCTGACCCACCTCCTGACCCACCTCTCCGAGCCCAGGTACACCCCCAACATTTTAAGCCCTTCACAACCCCACTGCAAACCCCCTGGAAGCAGAGGAGGGGCCCTATCCCCCATGCCCCACATAACAGCTATGCTCTTGCCCCAGTTTACCTTAGCTGAGGAAGCTCCCCCGTACACCTTCAGACTAATCGCTAGTGCCTGCATATCCTGACCATCACAGAAACGTCATCTGCATACGCTGACACTGCTATGCCTGTCACCACACACATACCTGTCCACCACACTCCCTGCAGTCTCCTGCGTAGCAGCCCCAAAAAAGGCTCAATGGATAGTGTGTATAACTGCCCCGATAGAGGGCATCCTTGTCTAATGCCCCGTCTCACCCAGACTGGCCTTCTGAGCCCCCCTCCCAACTTGACCATACATGACGCCCCAGCATACAACATCTTCACAAAGGTCAAAAACCTTTCCCCAAATCCAAACACAGACATCCCATTAAACAGATACTCATGGTCCACTCTATCAAAAGCCTTCTCTTGATCTAAAGTGACCAGTCCAAAGTTCACATTAGAACCTCTCGACAAGTCCAACATGTCCCTGATTAAGAACAAGTTATCCGTGATTGAGCGTCCCGGTACACGATATGTTTTGTCCTTATGTACTATCGAGTCCAGATGGGACTTCATTCTGTTAGAGAGGACCTTGGCAAATATCTTGTAGTCCGCACAGAGCAATGCCACAGGCCTCCAGTTCTTAAGTTCACACACTTTTTGGGCAGGAGAGTCAGAGCCGCCCGACGGCAGCTCATCGGCAACTCTCCTACCCCGACTCATTCACGCAACACGCAAAAGAAGTCCAGTACAATTATTCCCCAGAATTTTTTTATAAAACTCAACTGGGAGTCCATCAACCGGGGGACATGTGGGTTACGGCCTCTGCCAGTTCATGGGACAACAGAGGAATGTCCATTTCGTCCCTCTGTGCCAGAGAGAGCTTAGGGAGATCTGAGAACAAGACCTGAGCACACATAGAATCACACATTTCTGCCTGATACAACTCAGTATAAAACTCCACAGTTCGCTCCCACATCTCCCCCACCTCAGAGGTCACCCGCCCATCAGACAGCCGTAGACAATGCATACCCTTGGCTTCACCGCTCTAAGAGCTTTACATTAAACTTCCAATAGGATGCCTGCCGAGGCCCTGGTGAAATAGACAGCCGAGCCATGGTTATGTGATGATCCGAAAACCCCACTGGGAGAATGGTAGCGCCAAACAGCCTATTGCTCCGACTCCTGGACACGTAAAACGATCAAGTTGGGCTGCACTCACCCTAGCCCCAAAAACTTCACCCATGTATACTGTCTTGTGTTGGGATGTTTAGTTCTCCAAACATCCACTAGGTCAAACTGATTAATGATGTCCCTTAACACTCCCACTGACACTGAATGAGGCTCTTCCCCATTTCTGTGTTTTGTAAAATCCATTGTACAGTTCCAGTCCCCGCCGACCACCAGCGTCTCCTCAGGCGCTACCTGTGAGAGTTCCTGTCTAAGACCCAAATAGAACCCCCCTCTCTCTCCCTGTGTTAGGCGCATACACATTTATAAAGACAAAACCCATGTTGTTCATTTCTGCTTTTACAACAAGCAGCCTACCCCTACACACCTCCTTTGAGGAGCAAGTTTTTACAGACAGACCCGGTACAAAAAGGACTGCCACCTCTGCACTAAAATTTGACCCATGGCTCAACACACTTGCCCCTTTCCACCAGAGCCCCCAATCGACTTCATTCACCACATCACTATGCGTCTCCTGCAGAAAGAACACCTGTACTTTTTTTTGTTTTACATATTCACCCAACACACTCCTCTTTCCCGCATCTCTGGCGCTATTTATATTGAGCGAGCCTACCCGAAGAGTCTCCATAAGAAGTGGAAGAAAAGCCAGCAAAGAAAGAGACCAATAGCAAAGCTCAACAAGCCCCAGTGCCAGAAAGAAACTCTACATCTAAACAGTGTTTGAATGTAGACCCTTACGCATTGTTGTGACCCACTTTCTAAACCATTTCCTGGGTGAGAGGACACCATGCCCCTCATTTTTCAAAGCATGTTGTACTGATTTTACAAACTTCCTCGGATTAAAAAAAAAAAAAGCCTCAAGACTAACTTTTTCCCCCTTGGTCTCATTCAGGAACTTTGGCAGTTCCCTCAACGTGTACTTTGACCCCTCTGCTTGACTGGCTGTCAGCTCCGGACCGATTGAAGAGGAGTCTGAAAAAAAGGCCTCCTCATCATCCTCTTCCTTAGACTCACTTTCCTCCTTATCTCCATCTCCCATCCTGACCACCTGCCCTTCCTCTCTGGTCAGGGCCTCCCCCCAGCACCAGGCAAAGGTTCCTTGGTGCCTTTGACCACACCAGCCTCTCCCCTCCCACCTCCTTTCTTCTCCCCCTTTTTCCTTTTCTGCTTTACACCCTCCTCCTCCCCCCTAGTCTCTTACACTTCCCCACTATACTCTCCTCATCCACTAGCATAACCTGACTAGACCCAGCTTCATCTACACCACCCTCCATAGCTTGACTAGGCCCAGCCTCATCTACACTACCATCCATAGCATGACTAGACCCAGTCTCAGCTACACCACCATCTCTAGCCTGACTAGGCCCAGCCTCATCTACACCACCATGTCTAGCCTGACTAGGCCCAGCCTCATCTACATCACCATGTCTAGCCTGACTAGGCCCAGCCTCATCTACACCACCATGTCTAGCCTGACTAGGCCCAGCCTCATCTACATCACCATGTCTAGCCTGACTAGGCCCAGCCTCTCATTGTCCCCTGCGTCTCATTGTCCCCTGCACGTTGATCTCGATTTCCCCCACTGGCGCTTGTACCCTCCCTTGTCTATGGCCTTTATGTGGGCACGCAAAGCTCTTATGCCTCAAATCCCCACACTCAAAGCACCATAGACAATCTGTGCTTGCAAAACCTTTTGTAGAGCCCCTCCCCATGCCTCACTTTAAAATGCACATTTAGCTGTTGCTCATTGTTATTCAGAACACAACAACGTGCTTAACGACATCTTCCTGAAAACCTGCCGACAGTACACGAAAACCGCTAGCACACTTACCAAAACGACTCAGCTCTTTCCTGATTTGATCATCCGTAATAAACAGAGGCAAATTTGCAACTACCACCTTTGTCGAAGGGGTAGAAAGAGGTGAAATTGCCACCAACACACCCCTTACAAATATTCCACTAGCAATTTGGCAACCAAATTTGCTCTTTTCATGAACACAATGACAGCTTTGTTCATTCTGGAAGCGGAATGTATAAATTCAACTCCTACCTGTTCACCAACTGCGAGCAGAACCTCCTCCACCTTAACTCCATTCTCAGGAACACACCTGAATCCATGCTGTATCGACAGCGTCTCCTCCGCGCTAGGCTGAGAAGCCATCGTGCACACCACACCTTCCAAACCCCAGGAAACTAACTCTGTCCTCTTCCACCCTAACTTTGAAAAAACCTGTGGATACCGCTAAAACAAATAGTGCATTAACCCTCCACCATAGAAAATAAAAATTGAAAGAAAAGACCAAGACAGAATCCACCAAACACTCAAACTCCAAAAAACTCCCAGCATGCACTGCAAGAGAGAGAGAGAGAGAGATAGAGAGAGAGACACTTCACTTGCTTTGGCAATGTTAACATATGTTTCCCATGCCATAAAGTCCCTTGAATTGAATTGAGAGAGAGAGAGACAGTGCACAATGTATATATACATAATATGACATTTGTAATGTCTTTATTCTTTTGAAACTTCTGTATGTTAAATGTTTACTGTTAATTTTTATTGTTTATTTCACTTTTGTATATTATCTACCTCACTTGCTTTGGCAATGTTAACATATGTTTCCCATGCCAATAAAGCCCCTTGAATTGACTTGAATTGACAGGGAAAGCAAGACAGACATGGAAGGAGACATTAATTTTTTAAAAAGAGTTGGTGTGGGCGATGTAGAGGGAGAGAGGGAAGTAGAGGGAGAGATGTAGAGAAAAAGGAATGTACATGAGAGAGAGCGAGACTTCACTTGCTTTGGCAATGTTAATATATGTTTCCCATGCCAATACAGCCCCTTGAATTGAATTGAATTGAGAGAGAGAGACAGGGAAAGAGAGAGAGAGATACAGTATATAGAGGTAGGATATGAGCTTGTGTATAGTATAGTGTGTGTCTCCTTGCTGTATAGTTGGCTCTGAGGCACAAGTAGAGGTCTTCTGTTTCACTGAATGTGATCAATACAACCCTGGGTCTCCTCTCTTACTTCATGGACCTCACTATGTTGACTCTACAATGGACTGCACGATCAAACACTGTGTGTGTGTGTGTGTGTGTGTGTGTGTGTGTGTGTGTGTGTGTGTGTGTGTGTGCGTGTGCGTGTGCGTGCGTGCGTGCGTGTGCGTGCGTGCGTGCACGAATGCATACATGTGGATGTGTGTGTGTGTGTGTGTTTCAGTGTTTGCATGTGTGTGTATGTCAATGAATAAGTGTGTATATGTGAACATGTGTTTGTGTGTGTGTGCGCTATTCCTACCAACTGTGCTCCAAAGAAGCATTCATCTAGTTAAAATGCTAATGTCAGATTAGCCTGAGGGTATTCCTTGGGCCTCACCACTCCAAAACTGCCAGTCACTACCAATCATTGGCATCCTCACTCCCTTTCATGCCCCTCACAAGGCATTATGGATGGCATCCCCCCAGCCCCTTGCTCTACTCTGGGAATAAAATATACAACTATCACAGGAATTAAGAACAAAGACAGTTCCTTTCATTTACTCTTTGAAGGATTTTCCATATCAAAACGTTGGGAATATCTCACTCTCATTGGTCCAGGGAGCCTTGGTCAGTTGGAATGAAGGTTGATTGGACTGATTATTCTGGAATACAGGATTTTCCTCAGGGAACTAAAGTGAACCAAGGAATTAGGAGGGAAGGTATCCTGAGACAGGATTGGGGACTCAACACACACACACCCTATTCCTGATATAGTACACTACCTTTGACTAGAACCATTACTTGTTAGAGTGCAGTACATTTCAGCAGAACCTATTGACATGACATTACAGTACACTACTTTCGACCAGTAGAAACCTACAGAGGAGAAACAGAGAATAGATTATATCTGTCAGAGAGCGAAAGAGAGAGAGAGAGACAACAGCAACACAATTAGACCCAACCAAATCATGATAAAACAAAAATATAATTACTTGACACATTGGAAAGGATTAACAAAAAAACAGAGCAAACTAGAATCCTATTTGGCTCCAAACAGAGAGTACACACTGGCAGAATACCTGACCACTGTGACTGACCCAAACTTAAGAAAAGCTTTGACTATGTACAGACTCAGTGAGCATAGCCTTGCTATTGAGAAAGGCCGCCGTAGGCAGACCTGACTCTCAAGAGAAGACAGGCTATGTGCACACTGCCCACAAAATGAGGTGGAAACTGAGGTGCACTTCGCAACCTTCTGCCAAATGTATGACCATATTAGAGAAACATATTTCCTTCAGATTACACAGACCCACAAAGAATTTGAAAACAAACCCAATTTTTATTAACTCCCATATCTCTGGATAAGAGCGTCTGCTAAATGACTTAAATGACTTAAATGTAAATGTAAATGCTATTTCATATATCTGTCGAACATGTGAAATAGTCGTTTGCGCCCAGAGTTTGGGTACTCTCTCGCTATACCTAAGCTGGATGTCGTAATGAAGTTATTTTTAGAATTCTAACACGGCGATTGCATTAAGAACTAGTGTATCTATCATTTCCTATACAACATGTATTTTTTAGTAACGTTTATGTATAGTTATTTGGTCAGAATAGTTGAGTGCCATAAAAATATCCGCACATTCTGGGAAAAAGATGCTACGTTAGCACAATGTATAACCACTGATTTCAGCTCTAAATATGCACATTTTCGAACAAAACATAAGTGTATGTATAACAATAATCTTCATTTTAATTTGACTTTACAAACAAGAGGGCTTAATTGGAGTCTATTTCTTCGGAGCTTAGACCTATATAAAATAACTTAACTGACTTAGGTAGGCTATGAGGCTTTATTAGGCCTACTTACAATTGCAACTGGTCAAAAATGTAGCATCCTACATAAAACAATCATTTAAAGAAAAAAAGTCTGCACGTTCGATCTAAACAATGTAACTAATAATTAAAAGTGCACATTTGTAAATCCCAAACTCTAAAAGTAATTGGAAAGGTAGATACAAATTAAGTGTGACACAATAAAGAATGTAAGCAAGATTATAACAAGATGTTGTGTTTTTATTTACAGTAGTGATGGACAACTGGAGGCCTTTTGAAAACAGGTTTTCAAACACTTGTTTTTCACAACTGTAGCAGGTGTCACCCATCATGCAAATGTTTCCTATTAGCAGGACAATAGACTTGTTATAACCTGGTTGCTGTTGGGAAAAATCCCCCAACTTGCAATGTATTCAATGCTTAAGTACTCTAAAGTGTCAGCAGTACCGTATTTATTCATCAACATCGTTTTACCACAGGTAAAACCTTGCTGAGATGATCAATGTATTTGTTGCATTGTTGTATTGTCAATTTCTCTAGCCAAAACATCTTGATGGCCTTGACCAGCTTATCTTTGAGCAAATTGCTCAAGGGCCACGGTTGATTCGTCTGTGAAGATGACATTATTGAATTGGCAGCTTTGATCCAAGCCTGGCCCTGCAGGACGCAAAGTTCTTTGTTTGTCAGACGAATCATTGGGTCGAAACTACAGAACAGTACAAAACAAGCGAACACACACGGTTAATGTTCTGATCATTTTTTTTATGTGAAAATGTGCAGCTTACGGTAAAGACCAGCAGTTGATTTATTTAAATGCTATAAATAGCATTATTTATAGCATTATTAGGCCTACGTTAAAGTATCGCAGCCTACTGTACCTGTTCATTTTCCTGGGCTTTTGGCATAAAACAGGCATCTGATGAGTGTTTGCGAATAGCACTGTCCATGACCAAAATCCCCAAGTCTACCAGTATTTTCATAATGTTTTCAGTAAATTTTCAAATTCCTCCTGAAAGCCCTAATCTGCTCACTTAAACGAATAGAGATCCTGGTCATGGTGCTACAGTATAATCGAAGTGAGGACAATCGGAAATCTTCTGTTTACTTATAGCCTATTGTAACCTGAAAGTCACGCCTTTCCTCACCCCGCCCAAAACTCCACCCTTAACACAGTTACCATTCAAAAACGAGATGTTAATAAAACAAATCTAATTGCGACCAAAGAGAACAGACAAAATCGGCATTGTTTTCATCAAGCCAGCTTCTTTCTATGGTGCTACCCGTTCCAGGGTTAGGACTGTAACCACCAGCTTCTTTCTATGGTGCTACCCGTTCCAGTGTTAGGACTGTAACCACCAGAGGACTTGAAAAAGAGCCGGAGCTGAGAGGATCACAAAAACTAAAGGTATTTTGGTTTCAGAGCATTTTATATATAAAAAAAGAGAAGGTATATAGCCTATCAATGTGTAGGCATACTGTATAATACAATCGATAATTGCGTACTAAAAACGTGAATGTGTTTTTGCAGAGCTTACAACCATGCTGACAACCATCCGTGGAGATCAGTGGGCAAAGGGCTGGACAACGGGCCGCACCGAAAAAACGCATGGTTGCCAAGAAAGCGGTTAGTTAAGCTAGATTCTTAAAATGTGCACGCAGCATTGGTGTGTTGGAGTCACTTTTAATTCTTAATTGATCTACCGTTTCTATCATAGGCCACTGTAATCGATGGGGGCTCAGGACGGTACCATTCTGCTCATCTGATGAAGGTGCACATGGATCAGATTCAAACTTTGAAGACCGAGATCGAGTCATTGAAGGCAGACCATCAGAAAGAGAAACATGATCTGAGGGCAGAGAGATGGGCGACAGCTGATACATTGGTCCAGAGCCAGGTAGTATTGTCGGAGAGTCACTCCTCATTAGCGGAGAGTCAGGCGGCATTGGCGGAGAGTCAGGTGGAGATGTGTAACCGAAGAGAGATACCACGAGTGGGCACAGAATACAAACTGGGATGGATCCCGAGGCAAATGTAGCTTACCAGTGAACCTCCGGGTGTTCATCATTAATAGTGTGTCTCAGAAGTTTCCGTCCATGACTGATGCAACCCGAAAACGCATTAAAGACAGAGTTAATGAGTACTTGAGGTCACCGACAAAGTCTGGACATGGCCTGCTCTCCCTTATGTAAGGAATTAGGCACTTTCCCATGTTTACTACAGTATGTACTGTATGCTATGTTTCGTTAATAAAATAATGATAAAAATACTATTTCAAAATTATGATATTTATTTAGTTAACGAATTACTTGTTCAAATATACAATGATATTCTTGAGATATGTGTTGACTGAATATAAGCAAGTGATGTCTGCTTTTTGCCTTTTTCTCATTCACTCTAGGTTAATTGAAAATGAAATCTCCAAAATATCGTTACTTTTTAAACAAAGTGATTATTATTATTAATTAATTTAGAATTATATAAAAGCCCCTTAGGATCTGTGAGAATATCGAACTGAAAATGCCCCTTCGATATTAATTTAGAGTCCTCCAATCCTCTAAATGTAATTATTGACGGAGAGTCACGTCATTGAAAAAATGACGTGATAGGCAAAATGATAGGCAAAATGAGTCTCACTAGTGTTGAGTAATGTCTAATGAAGGCAAACAATTTAGAATCCTCCAATTAATTAAGCAAGTATCAGTCGGAAGTTTGGACACACCTACTCGTTCCAGGATTTTTCTAAATGTTTTACTATTTTCTACATTGTAGAATAATAGTGAATCAAATCAAATTTCAAATCAAATTTTATTTGTCACATACACATGGTTAGCAGATGTTAATGCGAGTGTAGCGAAATGCTTGTGCTTCTAGTTCCGACCATGCAGTAATATCTAACAAGTAATATAACCTAACAATTTCACAACAACTACCTTATACACACAAGTGTAAAGGAATGAATAAGAATATGTACATACAAATATATGAATGAGTGATGGCCGAACGGCATAGGCAAGATGCAGTAGATGGTATAGAGTACAGTATATACATATGAGATGAGTAATGTAGGGTATGTAAACATTATATAAAGTGGCATTGGTTAAAGTGGCTAGTGATAGATTTTTTACATACATTTTTCCATTATTAAAGTGGCTAGAGCCACTCAAAAACATCACAACTATGAAATAACACATATGGAATCCATTAAGAACAAATTCTTATTGACACGGACAGCCTACTCCTTCCTCCCCAATGGAGATTTAAACCCCGTCTCCCACTTGCCCCGCATTCTGTAGTACAGACATGGCCTGCTCTCCTTTATGTAAGGAATTATGCACTTTCCCATGTTTACTACAGTATGTATTGTAGACTGTACAGTAGCCTAATAAACAAATAAACACATTTCGTTAATAAAATAATTATAAAAAATACTCTTTCAAAATACAGATGTTAATTTAGTTATGGATCCATAACGAATTACAATGGGAATAAATATCACTGATTTACAGAAATATTGGAACAAAGTTGTCTGATGAAGGCAAACAATTTAGAATCCTCCGATCCTCTTGCTGTAGCCTAATACCTGACCTTCACGTTGTACAGTGCCATAGAAACCCTGAGGGTTTCGTTTTTCGTTTTTCTCTGAATAGAAACACCATAATATTAATCTAATTAATTAAGCCAAATTTCTTAAAATCAATCCCATATACTATGTTATTACAAAAAAGGTTTTAAATTCTCTGGTAATGCCAATATTCTATCAAATGCTTCTCAAAGATGCCCTCTGGTGGTCAAACTAGCAATAAATTGCAGTGACAGAACAAATGCCAGAGAATGAAATGACTTGCCACAGAATGCTGCAGCAGCACGCAAGGTGTGCCGCAGTATGGCGCAACTTTTAAAGGAGGAACCACTGTAGTCCTACGGCTCAGGTCCTCCAGGAGGGGAGAGAGAGAGATGGGAGAATTAGAGGTAGCATACCTAATATCACACAGGACATCAGATAAAACAGGCGTATTACGCCAGATAGGACAGACTGATCCTAGCCCCCGGAACATAGACTATTGCAGCACAGATACTGGAGACTGAGACAGGTGGGGTGTCAGGGGACACTGTGGCCCCATCCAAAGTTAGCCCTAGACCGGGCCAACCAGGCAGTATATAACCCCACCCACTTTACCAAAGCACAGCCCCAACACCACCAAAAGGATATCAACAAACCCCTAACTTACTACTATGAGACACGGCCGAGTATATCCCACAAAGATCTCCCCCACTGCACGAGCCGGAGAACAGGAAGGAAGATCACTTCAGTGACTCAGGTAGAGTATAGCGAAAAAAGCCTGGCACAACGTGATGCACCCTCCTAAGGAAGGCATCGGAGTGCGCGAGGAAGCCAGTGACTCAGCCCCTGAAATAGGGTAAGAGGTAGAGAATCCCAGTGAAGAGAGGGGAGCCAGCTAGGCAGAGACACCAAGGGTGGTTCGTCACTCCAGTGCCTTGCCGTTCACCTTCACACCCCTGGGCCAGACTACACTCAATCATAGGACCTACTGAAGAGAAGTGTCTTCAGTAAAGACTTAAAGGTTGAGAACAATCAAGATTCATTGTCAGCAGACAAGTAAAAGTGAAAAATTTGCCTCCATCCACCTCCTTAAGTCTGAAACAGAGGCTTTCATCCAAATGTACAGCTGTGTGTCGTCTGTATAGCAGTGAAAGTTGACATTGTGTTTCCGAATGACATCTACAAGAGGTAGCATATAAAGTGAAAACAATAGTGGTCCTAGAACAGAATCTTGAGGACCACCGAAGCGTACCATTGATTTGTCAGATGACAAACCATCCACAGAGACGAACTGATATTTTTCCGACAGATAAGAACTTGTCCTCATAGACCAGTTAGGGTTTAAAGGTAATAAAGGTAATTTACCACCTTCACAAGGGCGGTCTCAGTACTATGATGGGGTCTAAAACCAGACTGGAGCGTTTCGTAAACGTTATTTGTCTTCAGGAAGGCAGTAAGTTTCTGAACAACAGCTTTATCAAAATAAATAACATTTATTTAAATAGCCCTTCTTACATCAGCTGATATATCAAAGTGCTGTACAGAAACCCAGCCTAAAACCCCAAACAGCAAGCAATGCAGGTGTAGAAGCACGGTGGCTAGGAAAAACTCCCTAGAAAGGCCAAAATCTAGGAAGAAACCTAGAGAGGGACCAGGCTATGAGGGGTGGCCAGTCCTCTTCTGGCTGTGCCGGGTGGAGATTATAACAGAACATGGCCAAGATGTTCAAATGTTCATAAATGACCAGCATGGTCAAATAATAATAATCACAGTAGTTGTTGAGGGTGCAACAAGTCAGCACCTCAGGAGTAAATGTCAGTTGGCTTTTCATAGCCGATCATTGAGAGTATCTCTACCGCTCCTGCTGTCTCTAGAGAGTTGAAAACAGCAGGTCTGGGACAGGTATCACGTCCGGTGAACAGGTCAGGGTTCCATAGCCGCAGGCAGAACAGTTGAAACTGGAGCAGCAGCACGGCCAGGTGGACTGGGGACAGCAAGGAGTCATCATGCCAGGTAGTCCTGAGGCATGGTCCTAGGGCTCAGATCCTCCGAGAGAGAGAAAGAAAGAAAGAAAGAGAGAATTAGAGACAGCATACTTAAATTCACAAAGGACACCGGATAGGACAGGAGAAATACTCCAGATATAACAGACTGACCCTAGCCCCCCGACACATAAACTACTGCAGCATAAATACTGGAGGCTGAGACAGGAGGGGTCAGGAGACACTGTGGCCCCATCCGACGATACCCCCGGACAGGGCCAAACAGGCAGGATATAACCCTACCCACTTTGCCATAGCACAGCCCCCACACCACTAGAGGGATATCTTCAACTTACCATCCTGAGACAAGGCCAAGTATAGCCCACAAAGATCTCCGCCACGGCACAACCCAAGGGGGGGCGCCAACCCAGACAGGAAGACCACGTCAGCGACTCAACCCACTCAAGTGACGCACCCCTCCTAGGGACGGCATGGAAGATCACCAGTAAGCCAGTGACTCAGCCTTTGTAATAGGGTTAGAGGCAGAGAATCCTAGTGGAGAGAGGGGAACCGGCCAGGCAGAGACAGCAAGGGCGGTTCGTTGCTCCAGAGCCTTTCCGTTCACCTTCACACTCCTGGGCCAGACTACACTCAATCATATGACCTACTGAAGAGATGAGTCTTCAGTAAAGACTTAAAGGTTGAGACAGAGTCTGCATCTCTCACATGGGTAGGCAGACCATTCCATAAAAATGGAGCTCTATAGGAGAAAGCCCTGCCTCCAGCTGTTTGCTTAGAAATTCTAGGGACAATTAGGAGGCCTGCGTCTTGTGACCATAGCGTACGTGTAGGTATGTACGGCAGGACCAAATCGGAAAGATAGGTAGGAGCAAGCCCATGTAATGCTTTGTAGGTTAGCAGTAAAACCTTGAAATCAGCCCTTGCCTTAACAGAAAGCCAGTGTAGGGAGGCTAGCACTGGAGTAATATGATCAATTTTTTGGGGTTCTAGTCAGGATTCTAGCAGCCGTATTTAGCACTAACTGAAGTTTATTTAGTGCTTTATCCGGGTAGCCAGAAAGTAGAGCATTGCAGTCTAACCTAGAAGTAACAAAAGCATGGATTAATTTTACTGCATCATTTTTGGACAGAAAGTTTCAGATTTTTGCAATGTTACGTAGACGGAAAAAAGCTGTCCTTGAAACAGTCTTGATATATTCGTCAAAAGAGAGATCAGGGTCCAGAGTAACGCGAGGTCCTTCACAGTTTTATTTGAGACGACTGTACAACCATCAAGATTAATTGTCAGATTCAACAGAAGATCTCTTTGTTTCTTGGGACCTAGAACAAGCATCTCTGTTTTGTCCGAGTTTAAAAGTAGAAAGTTTGCAGCCATCCACTTCCTTATGTCTGAAACACAGGTTTCTAGCGAGGGCAATTTTGGGGCTTCACCATGTTTCATTGAAATGTACAGCTGTGTGTCATCCGCATAGCAGTGAAAGTTAACATTATGTTTTCGAATGACATCCCCAAGAGGTAAAATATATAGTGAAAACAATAGTGGTCCTAAAGCGGAACCTTGAGGAACACCGAAATGTACAGTTGATTTGTCAGAGGACAAACCATTCAGAGACAAATTGATATTTTTCCGACAGATAAGATCTAAACCAGGCCAGAACTTGTCCGTGTAGACCAATTTGGGTTTCCAATCTCTCCAAAAGAATGTGGTGATCGATGGTATCAAAAGCAGCACTAAGGTCTAGGAGCACGAGGACAGATGCAGAGCCTCGGTCTGACGCCATTAAAAGGTAATTTACCACCTTCACAAGTGCAGTCTCAGTGCTATGATGGGGTCTAAAACCAGACTGAAGCATTTCGTATACATTGTTTGTCTTCAGGACGGCAGTGAGTTGCTGCTCAACAGCTTTTTCTAAAATTTTTGAGAGGAATGGGAGATCCGATATAGGCCAATAGTTTTTTATATTTTCTGGGTCAAGGTTTGGCTTTTTCAAGAGATGCTTTATTACTGCCACTTTTAGTGAGTTTGGTACACATCCGGTGGATAGAGAGCCGTTTATTATGTTCAACATAGGAGGACCAAGCACAGGAAGCAGCTCTTTCAGTAGTTTAGTTGGAATAGGGTCCAGTATGCAGCTTGAAGGTTTAGAGGCCATGATTATTTTCATCATTGTGTCAAGAGATATAGTATTAAAACACTTGAGTGTCTCCTTTGATCCTAGGTCCTGGCAGAGTTGTGCAGACTCAGGACAACTGAGCTTTGGAGGAATACGCAGATTTAAAGAGGAGTCCGTAATTTGCTTTCTAATGATCATGATCTTTTCCTCAAAGAAGTTCATGAATTTATCACTGCTGAAGTGAAAGCCATCCTCTCTTGGGGAATGCTGCTTTTTAGTTAGCTTTGCGACAGTCTCAAAAATTAATTTCAGATTGTTCTTATTTAACCAAAAATTTGAATATTTTCTGCTATGACTAGATCCGATAGGAATTCAGGGAACTCAGTGAGGAACGCTGTATATGGCCCAGGAGGCTTGTAAACAGTAGCTATAAAAAGTGATTGAGTAGGCTGCATAGATTTCATGACTAGAAGCTCAAAAGACGAAAATGTCGGGGTTTTTTTGTAAATTGAAATTTGCTATCGTAAATGTTAGCAACACCTCCGCCTTTGCGGGATGCACGGGGGATATGGTCACTAGTGTAACCAGGAGGTGAGGCCACATTTAACACAGTAAATTCATCAGGCTTAAGCCATGATTCAGTCAGGCCAATCAAAAAATATTGCGAGGAAAGGGGGAGTCAGTATAAGCCAATAGTTTTGTTTTTTTTGGGGGGGGGGGGGGGGGGGGGTATAGGTTTGGCTTTTTCAGGAGAGGCTTTATTAATGCCCCTTTTGGTGAGTTTGGTACACATCCGAAGGATAGGGAGATGTTTATTATGTTCAACATAGGGCCAAGCACAGGAAGTGGCTCTTTCAGTAGTTTAGTTGGAATAGTCCAATGCACAGGTCCAGTGCACAGCTGGAAAGTTTAGAGGCCATGACTATTTTTGTGAATGTGTCGAGAGATACAGGATTTAAAAAAATGTAGTGTCTCCATTGATCTGAGGTCCTGACAGTGCTGTGCAGACTCAGGACAACTGAGTTTTGGAGAAGTACACATATTCAAAGAGGAGTTCGTAATTTGTTTTCTAATGATCGTGATCTTTTCATCAAAGAAGTTCATTAATTCATCACAGCTGAAGTGAATCCCATCCTCACTTGTGTAATGCTGGGTTTTAATTGCCTTTGCTACAGTATCAAAAATAAATGTTGGATCGTTTTTATTTTCCTCGATCAGGTTGGAATTGTAGTGAGGGCTTTTCGATATTGCACGGTCTTTTCAAGCTAGTTAGAAGACTTTTCCTTTCCAGTTTTCTGGAAGCTTGCTTCAGGGCTCGGGTATTTTGTGTATACCAGGGAGATAGTTTCTTGTGACAATTTTTGTATCACTTTTTTTGCGGTGTGACCTCATCTAGGGTATTATGCAAGGTTAAGTTTTGATCCTTTTGTACTCTGACATCCTTGGGTAGGTGGAGGGAGTCTCTTTTTTCAAATAGCAACAGTTTGCTATTGTCGTGATGTGTGTTTTGCCTAGTTCAATAAAAATAAAATAAACGTTTCTGACCAATCGTAGCAGCAAACAACAATGTGTACAATTCTCTTTCCTAACCATGCTATTGAAGCTGCCCTCTGCACTCATCTCTCAATAACACACACATCCCAACACACTCTCTAACTACCACCAAGTAGAGTGCCTCTCTCCAACTCTGTCTGTCTGTTATCTCCTATTTAAAGCTAATTACCTAGCTGTTACAGTGATGGTAGGGTGGAAACTCAGGGGTGAATGACAGTCCCTTTGCAAAGGGGTGAACCTCTCCTGAAAGTACCCTTATCTTCCCTCATTATAAATTCAGTTCATCCCTATCTCCATCTCTCTCTCCATCTCTCTCCAACTCTATCCCTCTCTCTATCCCTCTGTCCACCCTTCTCTCAATCTCTCTCTCCACCCCTCTGTCAATCTCTCTCCACCCTTCTCTCCATCTCTCTCCATTTTTCTCTCCATCCCTCTGTCTATCCCTCTCTCCATCTTTCTCTCCACCCATCTCTTCGTCTCTCTCACCCCTCTCTACATCTCTCTCCATCCCTCTTTCCCCTCTCTCATCCCACTCTAGATCTTTCTCATCCCTCTCTCCATCTCTCTCCATCCCTCTCTCCATCTCCCTCTCTTCATCTCTCTCTCATCCCTTTCTCCATCTCCATCTTTCTCTCCACTCCTCTCTCATCTCTCTCTCATCCCGCTCTCCATCCCTCTCTCCATTCTCATCCCTCCCTCATCCCTCTCTCTCATCCCTCTCTCCATCTCTCTCAAATCCCTCTCCATCCATCTTGCCATCTCTCTATCCTTCTCTCCATCCCTCTGTATATCTCTGTCTCCATCTTTCTCTCCACCCCTCTCTACATCTCTCTCTCATCCCTCTCTCCATTTCTCTCTCCATCTTTCTCTCCAATCCTCTCTCCATCCCTCTCTCATCTCTCTCTCGCATCCCTCTCTCCATCCCTCTCATCTCTCTCTCATCCCTCTCTCTATCCTTCTCTCCATCTCTTTCTCCATCCCTCTCTCCAATCTCTCCATCCCTCTCTCTATCCCTCTCTCATCCCTCTCTCCATCTCTCTCAAATCCCTCTCTCCATCCAGTTCTCCGTCTCTCTCATCCCACTCTCAAATCCCTCTCTCCATCCCTCTCTCCATCCCGTTCTCCATCTCTCTCATCCCTCTCTCCACCCCTCTATCCATCGCTCTCTCCATTCCTCTCACTCAGCCCTCTCTCCATCTCTCTCCATCCCTCTCTCCACTCCTCTCTCAATCTCTCTCTCATCCGTCTGTACAGCTCTCTCCATCCCACTCTCCATCCCGCACTCCAACCCTATCACCATACCGCTCTCCACCCCTCTCTCCATCCCGCTCTCCATCCCTATCGCCAGCCCTCTGTCTGTCCCTTTCTCTACACCCCTCTCTCATCCCTCTCTCCATCCATCTCTCTCCATCCGTCTCTCCACTCCTCTCTCCATCTTTCTCTCATCCCTCTGTCCAGCTCTCTCCATCCCGCTCTCCATCCCACACTCCAACCCTATCGCCATCCCTCTCTCCACCCCTCTCTCCACCCCTCTCTCTATCCCGCTCTCAATCCCTCGCTCCACCCTTCTCCATCCCTCTGCCCATCCCACTCTCAATCCTTCTCTCTCCATCCCTCGTTTGTACCAGGATTGGTTTATATCAATAATTGAGAGCTCATATTTCAATCAAATTAGCGTAATTATTTTTTAAGTTAGCTGAATGTGTGTTTTTTTTTTACCACACTCCTGGCCAGATGTTTTATTGACATGAGAAGGTTTTAATTCAGTTAAAAAAAAAATATTAGTGGTGTTATACTTAGATTATGGGAAAACTGATTTCCCTTCTCTTAATGGGTTCAGAGATCTACTGTAGAAAGCACTTTCACTAACAGACACACACACACAAAATGTTCTGAAGTTTCAGCACATTGCCTCCTTCACATAGAATAAAAGAGTTCTATCACAATCCCACAGACTGTAAGCGACAGTAATGGCTGTAAATTGCCTGCCAAGACCCATCCCCATCCACAGCACTGTACTCTGCTCCAATAGCGCTGAACCCTGTCTCTAGTGCTCCTTTCTCAGTTTAAATCTCTCATCTCCTCTCTGGTTCACTGGAGAGTTGACCAACCCAAAGTTAGGGTCCTTCATCCTTGGACTGCTTCCATTTCAGAACCTTCAGAACTGATAGACTGGTCAGCAGCATCCCTACACGTCAACCTACCAGGGTATTTGTAAACAGCACGATAAATAAATCATCCTCATGTATTGATCACATGTTTACTAATGCTGCAGAAATGTGCTCTAAAGCAGTATCCACATCCATCAGATGTAGTGATCATAATATACTAGCCATATGTAGGAAAACCAAAGTTCCAAAGGCTGGGCCTAGTATAGTGTGTAAGAGATCATACAATAGGTTTTGTAGTGATTCCTATGTGTGTAATGTGGAAAAACCAGACGCTGCACTTGACACATTTATGAAATTGCTTATTCCAGTTACTAATAAGCAGCACCCATTAAGACAATGACTGTTAAAACTGTTAAATCCCTGTGGATTGATGAGGAATTGAAAAAGCATATGGTTGAGAGGGATGTGGCAAAAGGAATGGCAAATAAGTCTGGCTGCACAGCCGATTGGCAAATGTACTGCAAATTGAGAAATCATGTGACTAAACTAAAGAAAAAGAAGAAGCCGTACTATGAAACAAAGATAATTGATATAAAGTATGATCGTAAAAAAGCTTTGGAGCACCTTCAATACAATTTTGAGGAAAATGGGGAATCCTTCTTTGAGTCAGATGGCTCATTAATCACAAAACTCACTGATATTGCCAACTACTTTAATAATTTTTTCATTGTCATGACATGCCAACAACAAACTCTGAACCTACACATCCATGCATAACTGACCAGATTAGGAAAGACAAGCATTGTCATTTTTTATTCCATAAAGTGAGTGTGGAAGAGGATAAAAAATAATGTTTTCTGTCAACAATGACAAACACCTGGGACTGACATCTTGGATGGAAAATTACTGAGGATGATAGAGGACGATATTGCCACTCCTATTTGCCATCTATTCAATCTAAGCCTACATGAGAGTGCCTGCCCTCTGGCCTGGAGGGAGGCAAAAGTCATTCCGCTACCCAAGAATAGCAAAGCACCCTTTACTGGTTGAAACAGCCGACCAATCACCCTGCTGCCAACCCTTACTGAACATTTGGAAAAAATGTGTTTTTCACCAGATACCATGCTATTTCACAGTAAACAGATTAACAACTGACTTTCAGCACACTTATAGGGAAGGTCACTCAACATGTACGGCACATACACAAATGCCAGATGATTGGCTAACGGAAAAGGATAATAAGAAGATTGTGGGAGCTGTTTTGTTAGACTTCAGTGCAGCTTTTTACATTATCGATCATAGTCTGCTGCTGAATATAGGTGTTATGGCTAGGGCTGTGGCAGTCAACGCCTCCATGCATACAAGCTGCTGAATATAGGTGTTATGGCTAGGGCTGTGGCAGTCAACGCCTCCATGCATACAAGCTGCTGAATATAGGTGTTATGGCTAGGGCTGTGGCAGTCAACGCCTCCATGCATACAAGCTGCTGAATATAGGTGTTATGGCTAGGGCTGTGGCAGTCAACGCCTCCATGCATACAAGCTGCTGAATATAGGTGTTATGGCTAGGGCTGTGGCAGTCAACGCCTCCATGCATACAAGCTGCTGAATATAGGTGTTATGGCTAGGGCTGTGGCAGTCAACGCCTCCATGCATACAAGCTGGTGATGCTCGCCATTGGACCAATTTACATTTTTTTTTAAGTCTAATAAATCAATTTAATATACACCATCACAATAAATCCATTATTTATTTTAGTTAGGTCTAAAGAAATATTTTGATATAAAAAAATAATTAATTCCCGAAGAACAGAATATGAGTTGGCCTACTGTATGTTATCTGGCTATGCTCCATGCCATAGGCTTTAGGCTTGTTCATTTAGCAGACAATATATGTTTATAAGTCCTGTGCCATTATTTTATTCTGAACAAAAATATAAACGCAACATGGAACAATTTAAACGATTTTACTCAGTTAAAGTTATAAGGAAATCATTCAATTGAAATAAATTCATGAGTCCCTATCTATGGATTTCATATGACTGGACAGGGGCCTAGGAGGGCATAGGCCCACCCAATTGGGAGCCAGGCCCAGCCAATCAGAATTTGTTTTTCCCCACAAAAGAGCATTGCAGGCAGAAATACTCAGTTTCATCAGCTGTCTGGGTGGCTGTTCCTGCAGGTGAAGAAGATGGATGTGGAGGTCCTGGGCTGGCATGGTTACACATGGTCTGCGGTTGTGAGGTTGGTTGGCCTTACTGCCAAATTCTCTAAAACGATGTTGTAGGCAGCTTATGGTAGATAAATGAACATTCAATTCTCTGGCAACAGCTTTGGTGGACATTCCTGCAGTCAGCATGCCAATTGTACACTCCCTCAAAACCTGAGACATCTGTGGCATTTTGATGTTTGCCACACCTGTCAGATGGATGGATTATCTTGGCAAAGGAGAAATGCTCACTAACAGGGATGTAAACAAATTTCTGTACAAAATGTGTGAGAAATAAGCTTTTTGTGCATATGAAACATTTCTGGGTTCTTTTATTTCAGCTAATGAAATATGGGACCAACACTTTACGTGTTGCCTTTATATTTTTGTTCAGTATATATCACGTGATTTTATAGTAACATTAATATAATTCAATTTAGCTGAATAAAATATAAAGGACATTTTTCCCATTCAGGAGAGAGTGCGCATATGAAGTGGCTATGTTGAGCGTAAAAGTGATCAGGTCCTATATGCTAGATTTAGAGTTTTTATCAACTTTAGTTGTGCATTCATTATACAAACCTTAGAAATCAAAACATATATGGGCTGCATGATTTGACTATAGGCTATTGCTATTGCTCTCTGTTCCTTGCCTCAGGCTGCGCAGCTGTTCTCTCATAAAGTGATCATATTTTCAACCATCAGACTATTCTCGATTTAATCTTGTCTTTACTAATATGTCAAATTAGTTTTGATTTAGAATGGCCCATTATCAAATGGGCACGAATAGTGAATGGAGGCCACACGCTTTCCCGCTGGTCTGTTTTTCAATGATGTCTGGTAGGCTACTTTATAGCGGAGCTTTGCTTAATATGAGCAACTGAGAAACAAATATACAAACACTTATTTAATTCCATGTATCAACCACTGTTTGAGGAACAACAGGTGACATTCCGCCCAAACTCTGTATGCCATGGGCTCTCCAACGCTGTTCATATAGCTACGCAGTGCTTAATTTGGAAAACCACATGAAATCTGTTTTTGCAACAAAACATATTTCACTAAACTGTTGACAGCCCCTCTGCACACTCGAGAAAGGAATACAGGAGAGAGAAGTGGTGAGATATTGTGTATAGCGAAAGGTAATGTGCCACCCAATTAATTATGAAAATATAATAATATTACTAGGCTATTCAAGATCAAATACAAATTCACTATAATTGTAGGCTAACTGTAAGCCGCCCTGCACAATCAATGAAACAACAGCATCGCCTAGGGCTATTCGTTCTCTCCCAAACTCATGGATAGACATTTTGGAGTGTAGCATAAGGTAACCAGTCCATTCAGTATGTATAATAGTACAGTCCACACTAGGGCTGGGCAATATTTTTCATCAATTGGACGACGGCACGTGTGGAAGGAAATTTGCAACACAAACAAACATGGAGAAGAGTGAACATGACACAGAGCACAGAGACATGGAGCTCATACCAAAAAGAGGAGCTACTTCTGTCGCATGGACGTGGTTTGGGTATGAAAAGTCTGACACGGACCAGAAAACCGTCCTCTGCAAAATATGCCGCAGGCCGGTCCCGACAACAGGCTCAAACACCACTAACCTCTTTTACCACCTAGGCAAGAATCATGTGAAACAATACGGAGAGAGTCTACGGATGAGACCCAAAAAAGTACAGTCGAGTGCTCAAAACAAACCTCCGACTCAAACGTTGCAAGAGGCTTTTGCCCGCGGCACGCCATATGTAAACAAATAGGATGCGCAACATGTAATGACGGTTTTAAAGAGTTAAGTATTTAAAATAGTTAAGATTATAAGACACTACCATTGTATTAAAACATTTCCAGATTTACATGACATTGCGCATCAAGCCAGAAGTAATGCATGCATCCTGAATCCAAGCGTTTGACATGGGGGGGGACCAGTAACTTTATGATCAACTTTGTCAATGTACCAGCTACAATCATTTTTCATACTTGGGTCAATCTACTATGAACTGGTTTCATCCCAATATCATTCCATTTCATGTAAAACACAATTTTCACTGTTCGGGATCTTTAAAGCCAATTTGCTGCAATTCTATATATTTTGCCATGGCGCTAAGAATTTTTGCATTTTTAAAGCTAATTTCAGCAATTCTATGTATTCTTTTTTTGCTAATGATGTGTTGATAGTTCTCAAAGATTCCAAAAAATATAGGTCCATGATCTTTTCGTTTAGGTTTACTTTGAAAGTGTTTTTCCATCCCAATTTTTTATTTTTGTACTTTTTTTAACTGTTTGGAGAGAAAAAAAAGTGCTTAGGCGGCCCGCCCAAGAATTTCAATGGCAGTCAAATCCCTGCTATCAACAAAACACGTCTTACAGGCCCTAGTTCTATCGCACCTGGACTACTAACCAGTCATATGGTCAAGTGCAACAAAGAGGGACATATAGGAAAATTACAGTGGCCCAGAACAGAGCAGCACTGCTGGCCCTTAAATGTACACGGAGAGCTAGCATCAATAACATGCATGTCAATCTCTCCAGGCTCAAAGTAGAGGAGAGAGTGACTGCATCACTACTTGTCTTTGTGAGAGGTATTGACATGTTGAAAGCACTGAGATGTCTGTTCAAACGACTAGTACACAGCTCAGACACCCAAGCATATCCCACAAGACAAGCCACCAGGTCTCTTCACAGTTCCCAAGTCCAGAACAGACTCTGGGAAACTCACAGTACTACATAGAGCCATGACTACACACTATTAAAAAAAAGGTTCTGGATAGAACCAAAAAGATTCTATGCATGCTTCATACAGTGCCTTCGGAAAGTATTCACACCCCTTGACTTTTTTCATATTTTGTTGTGTTAGGTGGGATTAAAATGGATTTACTTGTCATTTTTGGTCAACGATCTACACAAAATTCTCTGTAATGTCAAAATGTCAAACATTTGTAAAGGATTAATGAAAAATAAAACACTATATCTTGATTACATAAGTATTCATCCCCCTGATTCAATACATGTTAAAATCACATTTGGCAGCAATTACAAATGTGAGTTATTCTGGGTAAGTACACTGCTCAAAAAAATAAAGGGAACACTTAAACAACACAATGTAACTCCAAGTCAATCACACTTCTGTGAAATCAAACTGTCCACTTAGGAAGCAACACTGATTGACAATAAATTTCACATGCTGTTGTGCAAATGGAATAGACAAAAGGTGGAAATTATAGGCAATTAGCAAGACACCCCCAAAAACGGAATGGTTCTGCAGGTGGTGACCACAGACCACTTCTCAGTTCCTATGCTTCCTGGCTGATGTTTTGGTCACTTTTGAATGCTGGCAGTGCTTTCACTCTAGTGGTAGCATGAGACGGAGTCTACAACCCACACAAGTGGCTCAGGTAGTGCAGTTCATCCAAGATGGCACATCAATGCGAGCTGTGGCAAAAAGGTTTGCTGTGTCTGTCAGCGTAGTGTCCAGAGCATGGAGGCGCTACCAGGAGACAGGCCAGTACATCAGGAGACGTGGAGGAGGCCGTAGGAGGGCAACAACCCAGCAGCAGGACCGCTACCTCCGCCTTAGTGCAAGGAGGTGCACTGCCAGAGCCCTGCAAAATGACCTCCAGCAGGCCACAAATGTGCATGTGTCAGCATATGGTCTCACAAGGGGTCTGAGGATCTCATCTCGGTACCTAATGGCAGTCAGGCTACCTCTGGCGAGCACATGGAGGGCTGTGCGGCCCCACAAAGAAATGCCACCCCACACCATGACTGACCCACCGCCAAACCGGTCATACTGGAGGATGTTGCAGGCAGCAGAACGTTCTCCACGGCGTCTCCAGACTCTGTCACGTCTGTCACATGTGCTCATATGCTCAGTGTGAACCTGCTTTCATCTGTGAAGAGCACAGGGCGCCAGTGGCGAATTTGCCAATCTTGGTGTTCTCTGGCAAATGCCAAACGTCCTGCACGGTGTTGGGCTGTAAGCACAACACCCACCTGTGGACGTCGGGCCCTCATACCACCCTCATGGAGTCTGTTTCTGACCGTTTGAGCAGACACATGCACATTTGTGGCCTGCTGGAGGTCATTTTGCAGGGCTCTGGCAGTGCACCTCCTTGCACTAAGGCGGAGGTAGCGGTCCTGCTGCTGGGTTGTTGCCCTCCTACGGCCTCCTCCACGTCTCCTGATGTACTGGCCTGTCTCCTGGTAGCGCCTCCATGCTCTGGACACTACGCTGACAGACACAGCAAACCTTTTTGCCACAGCTCGCATTGATGTGCCATCTTGGATGAACTGCACTACCTGAGCCACTTGTGTGGGTTGTAGTCTCCGTCTCATGTTACCACTAGAGTGAGAGCACCGCCAGCATTCAAAAGTGACCAAAACATCAGCCAGGAAGCATAGGAACTGAGAAGTGGTCTGTGGTCACCACCTGCAGAACCATTCCGTTTTTGGGGGTGTCTTGCTAATTGCCTATAATTTCCACCTTTTGTCTATTCCATTTGCACAACAGCATGTGAAATTTATTGTCAATCAGTGTTGCTTCTTAAGTGGACAGTTTGATTTCACAGAAGTGTGATTGACTTGGAGTTACATTGATTTGTTTAAGTGTTCCCTTTATTTTTTTGAGCAGTGTATATAAGAGCTTTGCACAACTGGATTGTAAAATATTTGTCAAGTTAGTTGTTGATCATTGTTAGACAGCCAATTTTAATTCTTGCCATAGATTTTCAAGCCGATTTATGTCATAACTGCCACTCAGGAACATACAATGTCATCTTGGTGAGCAACTCCAGTGTATATTTGGCTTTATGTTTTAGGTTATTGTCCTGCTGAAAGGTGAATTTGTCTCCCAGTGTCTGTTGAAAAGCGGACTGAACCAGGTTTTCCTCTAGGATTTTGCCTGTGCTTAACTCTATTATTATTTTTTTTTATTCTTAAAAACTCCCTAGTCCTTGCTGATGACAAGCATACCCAAACATGATGCAGCCACCACCATCCTTGAAAATATGAAGAGTGGTACTCAGTGATGTGTTGTCTTGGATTTGCCATTTCTTTGCCACATTTCTTGCAGTATTACTTTAGTGCCTTATTGCAAACAGGATGCATGTTTTGGAATATTTTTATTCTGTACAGGCTTCCTTCTTTTCACTCTGTCAATTAGGTTAGTATTATAGAGAAACTACAATATTGTTGATCCATCATTAGTTTTCTCTTATCACGGCTATTAAACAGTAACCATTTTAAAGTCACCATTAGCCTCATGGTGAAATCCTTGGGCAGTTTCCTTCCTCTCTGTTAACTTCTAGTTCCTCCCAAACCCGGATCCGGGAGCACCCCCATCAGTAAAAAAGCTGACTAGCATAGCCTAGCATAGCGTCACAAGTAAATACTAGCATCTAAATATCATTAAATCACAAGTCCAAGACACCAGATGAAAGATACACATCTTGTGAATCCAGCCATTATTTCTGATTTTTAAAATGTTTTACAGGGAAGACACAATATGTAAATCTATTAGCTAACCACGTTAGCAAAAGACACCACTTTTTTTACTCCACCATTTTTTTACTGCATCAGTAGCTATCACAAATTCGACCAAATAAAGATATAAATAGCCACTAACCAAGAAACAACTTCATCAGATGACAGTCTGATAACATATTTATTGTATAGCATATGTTTTGTTAGAAAAATGTGCATATTTCAGGTATAAATCATAGTTTACCATTGCAGCCACCATCACAACTCTCACCAAAGCAACTAGAATAACTACAGAGACCATCGTGTATTACCTAATTACTCATCATAAAACATTTCTTAAAAATACACAGCGTACAGCA
Organism: Salvelinus namaycush; assembly: GCF_016432855.1. NCBI lineage: Eukaryota > Metazoa > Chordata > Actinopteri > Salmoniformes > Salmonidae > Salvelinus > Salvelinus namaycush. The sequence continues at coordinate 16,940,804 of NC_052325.1, forward strand.
AATGAAAGACACAGATCTTGTGAATCCAGCCAATATTTCAGATTTTCTAAGTGTTTTACAGCGAAAACACAATATAGCATTATATTAGCTTACCACAATAGCCAGAAACACAACACCATTTACCAGCAGCAAAGGTTAGCGATCGTAACAAACAGGCAAAAGATATATAATTTTTGACTAACCTTGATATTCTTCATCAGATGACAGTCCTGTAACATCATATTACACAATGCATATAGGGTTTGTTCGAAAATGTGCATATTTAGCGGCACAAATCGTGGTTATACAATGTGATTAGTGGCCAAAACTTCAAGCAATCTGTCCGGCGCCATCTTGGAGAGGCACCTATTCTAATCGATAAGTAATCATAAACTTGACTAAAAAAATACAGGTTGGACAGCAAATGAAAGATACATTAGTTCTTAATGCAACCGCTGTGTTAGATTTTTAAAATTAACGTTACTGCGCAATACAGCGTGCGCTAAAGCGAGACCGCACCGAAATTCATGGCGGAATTATTATTTGACATTTGTCAACATAAATACGAATTAACAGCATAAAGACTGCTTACTATTTGCTGAGCTTCCATCAGAATCTTGGGCAAGGTGTCCTTTCTCCAGAACAATCGTCTTTTGGTTGAAAGATGTCCTCTTCTCCTGTAGAAATAGCAGCTAACGATAGCCATCCACTGGAGAGGTGTCCAACTCGTGATAGCGCGTCACAAAGAAATCCCAGAAAATCGCAATAAACTGATATAAACTGCTATAAGTCGGTTTAAATTAACTACCTTATGATGTCTTTAACACCTATAACGAATAAAAACATGACCGGAGATATAGAACTGCTAAAACGAAAGCTTTTGCAGGACGCCATTGTGATGTCCCTCTTGCGCCAGGCGCCCCGTTGAAAAGAACGGTACTTCCGTTCCATGAGCTTTTATAGTGCCCCAGATGGTGCAATCCACTCCATTCAAATTCTCACCGCTTACTGACATCTAGAGGAAGGCGTATGCAGTGCATGTAGCCCCATAGCTTACATGGGGACTTATAAACTGACCCTAGAACAGGGACCTCGATTTCAGAAATCTCACTTCCTGACAGGAAATGTGCTGCAGAATGAGTTCTGTTTCACTCAGAGAAATAATTCAAACGGTTTTAGAAACTAGAGAGTGTTTTCTATCCAATAGTAATAATAATATGCATATTGTACAAGCAAGAATTGAGTAAGAGGCAGTTTAATTTGGGAACGAATTTTTACAAAGTCGAAATGGCGCCCCCCTATTGGCAAAAGGTTAACTGAGTTAGGAAGGACGCCTGTATCTTTGTAGTGACTAGGTGTATTGATACACCATCCAAAGTGTAATTAATAGCTTCATAATGCTCAAAAGGATATTCAATGTCTGCTTTTTTTGTATCCATCTATCAATAGGTTGCCTTCTTTCCAAGGCATTGAAAACCCCCGCTGGTCTTTGTGGTTGAAGCTGTGTTTGAAATTCACTGCTCGACTGAGGGACCTTAGAGATAATTATATGTGTGGGAGATGGCGTAGTCATTTAAAAATCATGTTAAACACTATTATGGTCCATGTAACTTATTATGTGACTTGTTAAGCACATTTTTACTCCTGAACTGATGTAGTCTTTCCATAACAAATGGGTTGAATACTTATTGAGCTTTTGTCAGGTGTCAGTTGTGCAGAGGTGAGAACGGAGTCAGGCGCAGGACACAGAACTGAGTCCAATAACGAACTTTACTCTGGAAAATAATCAGGAAAAATAAATCCACGCAGGGATCACAAACCCTAACACAAAAGACTAACACAAACCAGGAACAATCACGCACAAAACATCATGGGAACCAGAGGGTTAAATAGGGAAATAATAATAACTTAATGGGAACCAGGTGTGTACACTCAAGACATAACAAATGGAAAACAGAAACATGGATCGGTGGAAGCTAGAAAGCCGGTGACGACGAGCGCCGAACGCCGCCCGAACAAGGAGAGGCACCAACTTCGGCGGAAGTCGTGGCAGCTTTTCATCTTTAATGAATTTGTTAACATTTCTAAAAACATAATTCTACTTTGACATTATGGGGTATTGTGTGAAGTCACTGACACAAAATCTAAAAGTAATCTAAAAGTAATTTAAATTCAGGCTGTAACACAACAAAATGTGGAAAAAGTCAAGGGGTGTGAATACTTTCTGAAGGCACTGTATATGGCACCCCTTAAGGTTATACTGTATATAGAACTGAAATTGGTTCCATATATAACCCTATATGGAACCCAAGGGTTCTATATGGAACCAATTTTGGTTCAGTAAACAAGAACCCCTGGGGTTCTGATGAAAGACCCCTACAAAATGGTTCTATTGTATATTCAAACTTTAAGGGTGCCATATGGACCGTTTTAGCTGCGTCTCTTCATTCAAAGACTCAGTCATGGACACTCTTACTGACACTTGTGGCTGCTTTGCATGATATATAGTTGTCTCTACCTTCTTGCCCTTTGTGCTGTTGTCTGTGCCCAATAATGTGTGTACCATGTTTTGTGTTGCTTCCATGTTGTGTTGCTACCATGTTGTTGTCATGTTGTGATGCTAAGGTGCTGTGTTTTCATGTGTTGCTGCCATGCTATGTTGTCATCTTAGGTCTCTCTTCATGTAGTGGTGTGGTGTCTCTCTTGTCGTGATGTGTGTTTTGTCCAATATTTTTATATTATTTTTACTCCCAGCCACCGTCCCCGCAGGAGGCCTTTTGCTTTTTGGTGGGCCGTCATTGTCAATAAGAATGTGTTCTTAACTGACTTCCCTAGTTAAATAAAGATTAAATAAAATAAAAAAATATGAAACAAGCAATAGAACCTTTTTTGGTTCTATCCAGAACCTTTTTATCTAAGAGTGCACGGAACTCTATTTCACATCAAGTAACACAAGCAAATCTTGTTTCTCATGGTCTGAGAGTCCTTTAGATGCCTTTTGGCAAACTCCAAGCGGGCTGTCATGTGCCTTTTACTGAGGAGTGGCTTCCGTCTGGCCACTCTACCAGGCCTGATTGGTGGAGTGCTGCAGAGATGGTTGTCCCATCTCCACAGAGGAACTTTGGAGCTCTTTCAGAGTGACCATCCGGTTCTTGGTCACCTCCCTGACCATTGCCCTTCTCCCCCGTTGCTCAGTTTGGCCGGGTGGCCAGCTCTAGGAAGAGTCTTGGTGGTTCCAAACTTCTTCCATTTAAGAATGATGAAGGCCACTGTGTTTTTGTGGACCTTCAATGCTGCAGAAATTTGTTGGTACCCTTCCCCAGATCTGTGCCTCAACACAATCCTGTCTCGGAGCTCTATGGACATTTCCTTCGACCTCATGGCTTGGTTTTTGCTCTGATATGCACGGTCAAATGTGGAAGCTTATATAGACAGGTGTGTGCCATTCCAAATCATGTCCAATCAATTGAATTTCCACAGGTGGACTCCATGAACAATGGAAACAGGATACACCTGAGCTCAATTATGAGTCTCATAACAAAGGATCTGAATACTTATGTAGATAATGTATTTCTGTTTTTAAATATGCCAAGAAAATTGCTTTCTCATTATGGGGTATTGTGTGTAGATTGATGAGGATTTTGTTTTATTTAATCAGTTTTGAATACGGCTGTAATGTAACAAAATGTGGAAAACGTGAAGGGGTCTGAATACTTTCCGAATGCACTGTATGTGATGATGCGAGCTCTCTACTGCTCTCTCAACATGACAAACCACCTTTCTCCATACCCCATGCGCACCAAGTAGACTACAAACATTTCCATTTCTTAAAACGTAATTACATGCCGTTGCATTAAACTTATGAGAGCACCATTCATTTGTGCTATTAGAAGCAATACAAACTCAAGGACTATGTCATTTGTCATGTACTTTATTTTCTGAGTCATTCATTCTAATGCCTGTTGTTTTGAGAGCTCCGTCTGTGTCGGGCGTGCAGTATTATTGCTGTAGCGCTCACAGCCACACCTCTCTTTATTTAATCTTTCATTGCATTGGTTAGTCCTGTTTGGGATTCATATATCCTGACAATTATCCATTATATTGCTTAACCAGTAACTGTAGCAATTATGATTTATGTTTATTGTGGTGATGTCTGTCTATTTGATTTCCTTTTAGTGTCTATAACGATGGTCTATCCAATCTATGTCTGCTTAAAGTGCGCATAGGTATGGTTTCTCTCCAATTGGTGTGCGTTGGGGTATTGTGGGTATATAAGCCGTTCTTTACCATTATCAAGGGGACTGCTGTGAAGATAACATGTGGTGCTAAGTTCTCTAAATGAATTCTCAGTTGCATGAGTTTTCTTGGCCTGTTATAGGCTCTATGCGTTTTGCCTTTCGTAGCAGTTTGGTTGCTACTGCGTACTATTGTTCTTTATTTGGACTTTTTGTCTTTTGTTGACTGCAGTAGGCAACCAGAACATAATTTTTGGATCAATTCCGAGCCATTTTTGTAAATATTCACCTGTGCTATTATCACTGGACTGGGCTTAATTTTGCACAATATTTTTTATCTCTGGTTGATCTCTTGTGGCCAAACCCTCCTATGTTAGACAGCTGGATCCCGTGATATCTTAACACAGTAGTAGCGTATACAGTCTGGCCCTAAAGCTTAGACTTACGCACTAACGCCAGATAAAAACAATGAAGGAAAAACCTCAATATAGCCTATAGATATGAATTGCACAAGAATGATACATTTATGGATTCTTTTTTATACGTTGTCTTCTCTTTATTCAACCCGCCCACCTACCCAATATTTCATGACCCTAAACCCGCCTGTACCGGGTTCTGTGGATATAACCGAGGGGATAGCTGGTTATGAGTCAACCAGTGCATCACTAACACACACGCTCTACACACACACTAACACACACACACACACACACACACACACACACACTAACACACACGCTCTACACACACACTAACACACACACTAACACACACACTAACACACACGCTCTACACACACATACATTGTAATGTTGTGATATTGTTGTATTGTGTTATTATACATTTTGCATTGTAGATGTAGTGGTAAGGTAGTGGTGTAATAATGTGTTGTGTGTTGTACTGTTTTATTTGACTGTAATTGCCTTAATCTTGTTTGGACCCCAGGAAGAGTAGCTGTTGCCTAGGCCTCAGCTAATGGGGATCCTTAATACATACAAATACAAAACCGGTTGTGGAGAAACACTAGTCTCCCCTATGCCCTCTGGCTCTGTAACCTGTGCTTCCTCTCTCCTAGCCCTAGTTGTTGGGCCCATTCCTCCAACCCTCCTCCCCAGGACTGCCTCTGTGCTCCTTGGCCCGGTGTTGGCAGTGTACATCAGCAGAGCACAGCTGTCATGAGGCTGGCCCCGCGGGCGGTGGGTACAGTGCTGTGCTGTGTGGGTAGTATTGGCGCGGGGCCAGCCTTGCCGGCAGCTGCATTAGTGGTGCAGCCATTAGCATCTGAACTCCTGTAATGTGACAATATGACAACTATAACTCCATCTGGGGCTAACGGCTGGGTCTGAGAGAGAGCGAGAGAGAGAATAGTCTGGTAGAGAGAGGGGGGAGCGAGTGGGGGAGCGAGAGAGAGGGAGAATGAGAGAGGGGGGAACGAGAGTGAGTGAGAGAGTGGGGAAGCGAGAGAGTGAGCGCGAGAGAGGGGGGAGTTAGCGAGCGAGAGAGACAGGCAGGATAGCGTCTGGGAGAGAGAGGGAGATAGTGAGAGAGAGACTATCCTTGGGAGAACACAGTGGAATATTCAACACAAAAGCAGGCCTAAATGAATGAAGACTAATCTTCTCACATACCATCTCGCTCTGATTTTACATCATATCCAAAAAGCTTTATTGGCAGGAAATATGCATCTCAAACTCTTATGTACTGTAGCAACATCTTAACTCTGCAGAGCAGTAAGGAATGTGTTCGACCCACCCTTGGTATTCATTGAGGATTGTGGTTTGTATGTGCGTATGCATTTGGGTGTGTGCGTGAGTGCTTGCGTGCGTGCGTGCATGAGTGTGTATGTGTGTCTCCCAGTCTCTGCCCCTCCAGATGGAGAGAGAGAGAGCACGCGGAGGAAATGGAATTACACTCTTTCTGGTAGGAGAGATTGAATGTACATGAAGCCAATCCACAGCAACAGTAATTTACAGTCTCACTGGAGTGCAAAGGAACTGAAACTGTCATCCAATTACTATTTACAGTATTAGCCCAAAACTCTAGACCTATTTTACTTTTCGATTTACTTTCCCCAAGATCTGACTTGGAGTGAGTGAAGAGTGTGTGAAGAGCTTGTTCAATGTGCGTAATATTAGTTCGATTTACTTGTCATTTTTGTTTTGGGTCTCTTGAATAAGCCGGTTTAATTTTGTCGAGCTGTTTTGCTACTGCAATTCCTGCTGTTGGAGTTCATCTTTGCAGCTGGGTAGGTGATGCAGCACTAGCAGGCGTCTAGGACTACCTGTGTAGTACCTGTGTAGTACCTCTGTAGTATTGTTTAGTAGCTGTGTAGTAGAATGTAGAATTGCACTGTACTGTAGCTTAGGTTCAAGGCTTACGTGAGATTATGTCCAAGGTAAAACCAATGTGCAGATATGAAATATTCAGGCTGCTTGTCATCATTCATACACTGTCATAACAGAGCGAGAGAAAGAAAAGAGAAAGAGGGAGGTATAGATAGAGCTCTCTTCTCTTGCTCATCTTCTGCCCCCCTAGCTTTGAGCTCCTAGTGGCCGGGGACTTTAACGCAGGCAAACTTAAATCAGTTTTACCTCATTTCTACCAGCATTTTACATGTGCAACAAGAAAAAACCCTAGACCACCTTTACTCCACACAGAAACGCATACAAAGCTCTCCCTCACCCTCCATTTGGCAAATCTGACCATAATTATATCCTCCTGATTCCTGCTTACAAGCAAAAACTAAAACAGGAAGCACCAGTGACTCACTCAATACGGAAGTGGTCAGATGACACGGATGCTACACTACAGGACTGTTTTGCTAGCACAGACTGGAATATGTTCTGTGATTCATCCAATGGCATTGAGGAGTATATCACCTCAGTCATCATTCTCATCAATGAGTGCATCAATGTCGTCGTCCCCACAGTGACCGTATGTACATATCCCAACCAGAAGCCATGAATAACAGGCAACATCCGCATCAAGCTAAAGGCTAGAGCTGCCGCTTTCAAGGAGCGGTACACTAATACGGAGGCTTATAAGAAATCCCGCTATGCCCTCAGACGAACCATCAAACATCAATACAGGATTATCCTACTACACCGGCTCTGACGCTTGTCAGATGTGACAGGGCTTGAAAACTATTACGGACTATGAAGGGAAGCCCAGCCGCGAGCTGCCCAGTGACACAAGCCTACCAGATGAGCTAAATGCCTTTTATGCTCACTTCGAGGCAAGCAACACTGAAGCATGCATGAGAGCACAAGCTACTCCGGACGACTGTGTGATAATGCTCTCGGTAGCTGACGTGAGCAAGACCTTTAAACAGGTAAACATTCACAAAACCACGGGGCCAGATGGCTGACCAGGACGTGTACTCAAAGCATGCGCGAACCTACTGGCAAGTGTCTTCACTGACATTTTCAACCTCTCCCTGACCGAGTCTGTAAAAACTGCATGTTTCAAGCAGACCACCATAGTCCTTGCCCAAGGAAGAGATGGTAACCTGCCTAAATGATTACCGCCCGGTAGCACTCATGTCAGTAGCCATGAAGTGCTTTGAAAGGCTGGTCATGGCTCACATCAACAGCATCCTTCCAGATACCCAAGAACAAAAGCAATTCGCATACCACCCCAACAGATCCACAGATTACTCAATCTGTGCAATCTCAATCGCACTCCACACTGCCCTTTCCCACCTGGACAAAGGGAACACCCATGTGAGAATAGTGTTCATTGACTACAACTCACCGTTCAACACCATACTGCCCACAAAGCTCATCGCTAAGCTAAGGACCCTGGGACTAAACACCTCCCTCTGCAACTGGATCCTGGACGTCCTGACGTCTTCCCTGGGTGGTAAGAGTAGGCAACAACACATCTGCCACGCTGCTCCTCAACATTGGGGCCTCTCAGGGGTGTGTTTTTAGTCCCCTCCTGTACACCCTGTTCACCCACGACTGTGTGGCCAAACACGACTCCAACACCATCATTAAGTTTGCTGATGACACAACAATGGTAGGCCTGATCACAGATAACGATGAGACAGCCTATAGGAAGGAGGTCAGGGACCTGGCAGTGTGGTTCCAGGACAACAACCTCTCCCTCAATGTGAGCAAGACAAAGGAGCTGATTCTGGACTACAGGAAAAGGCGGGCCGAAGAGGCCCCCATTAACATCAACGGGGCTGTAGTGGAGCAGCTCGAGAGTTTCAAGATCGTTGGTGTCCACATCACCAACAAACTATCATGGTCCAAACACACCAAAACAGTCATGCCCTCGACCACACCTTTTCCCCCTCAGGAGACTGAAAAAATTTGGCATGGGTCCCCAGATCCTCAAAAAGTTCAAAATCTGCACCATCAAGAGCATCCTGATCAGTTCCATCACCACTTGGTATGGCAACTGCTCGGCACCTGGCCATAAGGCGCTACAGAGAGTAGTGCGTACGGCCGAGTACATCACTGGGGCCAAGCTTCCTGCCATCCAGGACCTTCAGTTGAAGTCGGAAGTGTACATACACTTAGGTTGGAGTCATTCAAATGTATTTTTCAACCACTCTACAAATTTCTTGTTAACAAACTATAGTTTTAAACAGCTTGGAAAATTCCAGAAAATGATGTCATGGCTTTAGAAGCTTCTGATAGGCTAATTGACATAATTTGAGTTCATTGGAGGTGTACCTGTGGATGTATTTCAAGGCCTACCTTCAAACTCAGTGCCTCTTTGCTTGACATCTTGGAAAAATCAAAAGATATCCGCCAAGATCTCCGAAAATAAATTGTAGACCTCCACAAGTCTGGTTCATCCTTGGATTCAATTTCCAAACACCTGAAGGTACCACGTTCATCTGTACAAGCAATAGTACACAAGTATAAACACCATGGGACAATGCAGCCGTCGTACCGCTCAGGAAGGAGACGCGTTCTGTCTCCTAGAGAGGAATATACTTTTGTGCGAAAAGTGCAAATCAATCCCAGAACAACAGCAAAGGACCTTGTGAAGATGCTGGAGGAAACAGGTACAAAAGTATATATATCCACTGTCAAATGAGTCCTATATCGCCATAACCTGAAAGGCCGCTCAGCAAGGATAAAGCCACTGCTCCAAAACCGCCATAAAAAAGCCAGACTACGGTTTGCAACTGCACATGGGGACAAAGATCGTACTTTTTGGAGAAATGTCCTCTGGTCTGATGAAACAAAAATAGAAGTGTTTGGCCATAATGACCATCGTTATGTTTGGAGGAAAAAGAGGGAGGCTTGCAAGCCGAAGAACACCATCCCAACCGTGAATCACGGTGGTGGCAGCATCATGTTGTGGGGGTGCTTTGCTGCAGGAGGGACTGGTGCACTTCACAAAATAGATGGCATCATGAGGGAGGAAAATGATGTGGATATATTGAAGCAACATGTCAAGACATCAGTCAGGACGTTAAAGCTTGGACACAAATGGGTCTTCCAAATGGACAATGACCCCAAGCATACTCCCAAAGTTGTGGCAAAATGGCTTAAGGACAACAAAGTCAAGGTATTGGAGTGGCCATCACAAAGCCCTGACCTCAATCCCATAGAACATTTGTCGGCAAACTGAAAAAGCTTGTGCGAGCAAGGAGGCCTACAAACCTGACTCAGTTACACCAGCTCTGTCAGGAGGAATGGGCCAAAATTCACCCAACTTATTGGGGAAGTTTGTGGAAGGCTACCCGAAACGTTTGACCCAAGTTAAACAATTTAAAGGCAATGCTACCAAATACTAATTGAGTGTAGGGTAACTTCTGACCCACTGGGAATGTGATGAAAGAAATAAAAGCTGAAATAAATCATTCTCTCTACTATTATTCTGACATTTCACATTCTTACAATAAAGTGGTGATCCTAACTGACATAAGACAGGGAATTTTTACTAGGATTAAATGTCAGGAATTGAGAAACACTGAGTTTAAATGTATTTGACTAAGGTGTATGTAATCTTCCGACTTCAACTGTATATGCTAGGTGGTGTCAGAGGAAAGCCCAAAAACTGTTCTCTCTTTTATCGCACGGCAAGCGGTACCGGAGTGCCAAGTCTAGGACCAAAAGGCTCTTTAACAGCTTCTACCCCCAAGCCATAAGAATGCTGAACAATTAATCAAATGGCCACCCAGACTATTTACATTGACACATTTACATTTAAGTCATTTAGCAGACGCTCTTATCCAGAGCGACTTACAAGTACATACATTCATACTTTTTTTTTTGCACTGGTCCCCCGTGGGAATCGAACCCACAACCCTGGCGTTGCAAGCGCCATGCTCTACCAACTGAGCCACACGGGACCACAAACACCCCCCCCCCTCCATTTTGTCTTTGACACTGCTGCTACTCGCTGTTTATATCTACGCATAGTCAATTTACCCCTACCTACATGTACAAATTACCTTAACTAACCAGTACCCCCACACATTGACTCGGTACCGGTACCTCCTGTATATAGCCTCGTTATTGTTAATTTATTGTTATTTTTTTTATTATGTTTTACTTTAGTTTATTTGGTAAACATTTTCTTAACTCTTTCTTGCACTGCACTGTTGGTAAGTAAGCATTTCAAGGTAAGGTCTACACTTGTTGTATTCCGCGCATGTGACAAATAAAGCTTGATTTGATTTGATTAGACAGCCGATTAGAAAGGTGCTACTGATGATTAGATGAGGCTCTATAGAGGGAAAAGAAATAGAAACGGAAGGGAAGGGGGAGAAAGAGAAGTCAGAAAGAGAATCTAGTGTTTCTGTGTGTGTGTGTGTGTGTGTGTGTGTGTGTGTGTGTGTGTGTGTGTGTGTGTGTGTGTGTGTGTGTGTGTGTGTGTGTGTGTGTGTGTGTGTGTGTGTGTGTGTGTGTGTGTGTGTTTGCATTCCCTACTGCTGTATTTTATTCACAGACTGAGTGCATTTTACTGGATGATTTAATAAGTCAGCCTAGAGAGCTTCCAGCTAGCAAGCCAGAATGTGGGGGGAGGAGAGAGAGCGAGAGAGAACATTTTCAATGAGAAAACATCTAAGACTAATGTCCAAAAAATATATAAGCAGCAAAACAACCTAGAGCTACGCTATGAATACTTTGAAACTCTGAAACAGTATAAACATACACTGAAACGCAAGATGTTGAATTATACAAGTAAGACACTTGATGAAATTGAAAACGCAATTGACCAAAATCAGTTCTGGGACATGTGGAACTATGTAAGCACGACAAAGCCAAGGAATTTGGAAAACTTATTTTGATAATCTATACAAAAATATCCCACAAAAAGATTTACAGCCTGCCCAATTAGAAATTCAAGATACATTATATATCCTTAAATCAGTCATTAAAAACAACCAAAAACCATTAGATTATCCAATAACCCAACAAAACTAAATGAAAAGCTCAGATCTATAAAACCAAAGAAGGGCTGTGGTCTAGATAACATCAGAAACTAAATGAAAAGCTCAGATCTATAAAACCAAAGAAGGATAACACCAGAAACTAAATGCTGAAAGACAGCACACCTGAGTTGCAAAATGCTGTGCTTAAATTGTTCAACATGGTACTAATTTCTGGCTGCTCTCCTGATGTCTGGAACCAGGGGCTCATCTCCACTATCCACAAAGTGGAGACAAATCAGACCCCAATAATTACAGGGGAATTTGCGTAAACAGCAACTTGGGAAAGGTTTTCTGTAGCATTTTGAATTCAACAATTCAAACCTTTCTTCAAGAAAAAGTACATGTAAATGTCAAATTGGCTTTCTCCCCAACCATCGCACTACTGACCATATACACACCTTACACACACTAATTAATAAATACGTCCACCAAAAAAAAGAGGGCAAAATCTTTGCTTGCTTTAGTGACTTTAAAAAAAGCATTCGATTCTATTTGGGACGATGGTCTATTCTTCAAAATTCTCCAAAGTGGGCTTGGTGGTAAGGTGTATGACTTAATAAAATGTATGTACACAGAAAAAAAGTGTGCAATCAAAAACCAAAGAACATCATTATTTTCACAACATTGAGGTGTGAGACAAGGCTGCAGTTGGAGTCCAAACCTTTTCAACATTTATATCAATGAATTAGCAGACATGTTGGACCATTCTCCAGCCCCAGGACTCACACTATTTGACACAGAGGTAAAATATCTGATATATGCTGTTGATTTGGTTCTTCTATCACCAACCAAAGAAAGTCTTCAACAGAACCTTAATATTCTAGCGCAATATTGATGTAATTGGGCCCTGGCAGTACATTAAAAAAAATACATGATTTTCCAGAAAAAAACAGATATCAGAAATACAAATATAAATTCACCTTGAACAACACCATGATTGAACAAACAAAAATGACTCATACCTTGGTCTGACCATATCTGCATCGGGAAACTTTATGTGGCAGTGCATGCACTCAAAGAAAAAGCCCACAGAGAATTGTATGCAATAAAAATGAAATTATCCAAAATCAATTTCCCAATTATTCTTTACGGAAGTGAGGTTTGGGGCCACTCAATAAACTGGACTTTAAAATGTGGGACAAACATCCAATTGAAGCCCTGCATGCAGAATTATGTCAAAAAATTCTACAAGTCCAGAGAAATACACCAACTAATGCAAGTAGGGCAGAATTGGTACGCTTTCCAGTGCTAATGAAAATACAGAAATTCAAGTCCAAATTCATGTCTCCAATTTAAAGCACTTCAATCCCAAGAGCTGAGCCCAGAAATGAGCCCTCTCAGTCAGCTGGTGTTGCACCTAACCAACCAAGCTGACACCAGCACTGCTTCAAAATAAATAATTCAAATAAACAAAATCATGAACCAATCAAAGGACTCATATTTACAAATTTGGAAAAATAAAACAAAATCCCAAAGCCGACTAAATTGCTATCTGGTCCTAAACAGAGAATATGAATTGGCTGATTACCTCTACTCTGTCAGAGACACGAAGCAGAGACAGATCCTTACCAAGTACAGGCTGAGTGACCACCGATTGGCAATAGAAACCGGCAAACATAAAAAGACATGGCTACCCAAAGAGGAGTGTGTATGTGGTCACAGGTGGTCACAGGAGAGGTAGAAACAGAGATGCACTTTCTCCTTTACTGTGATAAATATTCCTCACCAAGAGATTCATTATTCGCATAAATTTCTATATTTATTCCAAATTCCAAAACTTATTAAACCCAGAGGAAAAACTAAAAATACTCATGGGAGAAGGAGCAATGGCTCCTCTTGCAGGCAAATATGTATTTGCCTGCCATAGCCTGAGGTACACTGAATAATAACATCTGCATAGTAAGCAGTAACTTACTTAATATTAGTATTATTGTTATTACTATTATTATTATTGTTGTGATTGTTATTCCAAATAGTGGTGATACGGGTAGTAGGGTGATGGTAATGATAGCAGTCTAATGATGGTGGTGGTAGGAGTAGTTGTAATGATGATGGTATTTGTGGTACTGGTGTAACGGTGAGGATGACAGTTAGTTATAAGTTAGTTATAAGTTAGTTATAGTTTCATTTTCCATGTTTAGCCTTTTATATTTATTATATTTCTACTACAGACTGCTAGAACAGAGAGATACAGGGAGAGAGAGACAGGGGGCACAGAGAGAGAGAGCATTAGAGAGAGGGAGAGAGCATTAGAGAGAGAGAGCAATAGAGAGAGAGAGAGCGAGAGCATTAGAGAGAGAGAGCAATAGAGAGAGAGAGAGAGAGAGAGAGAGAGAGAGAGAGAGAGAGAGAGAGAGAGAGAGAGAGAGAGAGAGAGAGAGAGCATTAGAGAGAGAGAGAGAGAGAGAGAGAGAGAGAGAGAGAGAGAGAGAGAGAGAGAGAGAGAGCAATAGAGAGAGAGAGAGAGAGAGAGCATTAGAGAGAGAGAGAGAGAGAGAGAGAGAGAGAGAGAGAGAGAGAGAGAGAGAGAGAGAGAGAGAGAGAGAGAGAGAGCAATAGAGAGAGAGAGATATTTATAAATATTTTTATTTTTTATTTTTATATATGTATACTTTGACAATGTAATTAACTTGCCATGTCAATAAAGTCAATTGAATTGAATTGAGAGAGAGAGAGAGAGAGAGAGAGAGAGAGAGAGAGAGAGAGAGAGAGAGAGAGAGAGAGAGAGAGAGAGAGAGAGAGAGAGAGAGAGAGAGAGAGAGAGAGAGCAATAGAGAGAGAGAGAGAGCAATAGAGAGAGAGAGAGAGAGCAATAGAGAGAGAGTGAGAGAGAGAGAACAAAGAGAGCAATAGAGCAATAGAGAGAGAGAGAGAGCAATAGAGAGAGAGAGAAAGCAATAGAGAGAGAGAGAGAGAGAGAGAGAGAGAACAATAGAGAGAGAGAGAGAGAGAGAGAGAGAGAGAGAGAGAACAATAGAGAGAGAGCAATAGAGAGAGAGAGAGAGAGAGAGAGAGAGAGAGAGAGAGAGAGAGAGAACAAAGAGAGCAATAGAGCAATAGAGAGAGAGAGAGAGAGAGAGAGAGAGAGCGCAATAGAGAGAGAGAGAAAGAGAGGGCAATAGAGAGCGAGAGAGAGAGAGAGAGAGAACAATAGAGAGAGAGAGAAAGAGAGGGCAATAGAGAGCGAGAGAGAGAGAGAGAGAGCAATAGAGAGAGAGAGAAAGAGAGAGCAATAGAGAGAGAGAGAACAGAGAGAGAGAAAAGAGAGAGCAATAGAGAAAGAGATAGAGAGAGAGAGAATGAAAGAAGTGAAGAGAGAGCCTTAGACTGATTGCTATCCTCAATCAGTGTGCATTAGCAGTCAGTAATTAAAAACAGGGCTAATCAAGGAAAGGATCAGCCATTGGCAGCTGTATTTATCCCCTCTCTCTTCCTCTCTCTCTCTCTCTCTCTCTCTCTCTCTCTCTCTCTCTCTCTCTCTCTCTCTCTCTCTCTCTCCCTCTCTCTTCTCTCCCTATACTGGTCAGACATTACTCATCTGTCAAAAGGGAGGGACTAACCAGGGAGGTTGGACCCAAAATAACTTTCCAATCGTTCAGAACAGAACCACTATTTATTTTTCATTTCATTACACTGTTCCAACCACCATAATAAAGTTCTGAACTGGTTTGAACCAGAAAAAGTAAAGATTAATATAGTTCCTTTCTGTTCCTTTTTCACTTGTAAAATCAACAAAGTTTTACATTTAGCTCATTAAATTACTCCACCAGTCAGTGGAGATATATATATAGAGAGAGGAACACCTGGAGGAGGTGATAAAAAGAGAGGGGGTGCACGTGGAGGTGGTGATAGAGAGAGAGGGGTGCATGTGGAGGAGGTGATAGAGAGAGAGAGGGGGTGCACGTGGAGGAGGTGATAGAGAGAGAGAGGGGGTGCACGTTGAGGAGGTGATAGAGAGAGAGGGGTGCACGTGGAGGAGGTGATAGAGAGAGAGGGGTGCACATGGAGGAGGTGATAGAGAGAGAGCGAGAGGGGTACATGTGGAGGAGGTGATAGAGAGAGAGAGAGATAGAGAGAGAGCAAGAGGGGTACATGTGGAGGAGGTGATAGAGAGAGAGAGGGTGCACGTGGAGGAGGTGATAGAGAGAGAGGGGGCACATAGAGGAGGTGATAGAGAGAGAGAGAGAAGAGAAGAGAGAGAGAGGAGAGAGAGAGAGAGAAGAGAGAGAGAGAGAGAGAGAGAGAGAGAGAGAGAGAGAGGGGTGCACGCAGAGGAGGTGATAGAGAGAGAGAGAGAGAGAGAGAGAGGGGTGCATGTGGAGGAGGTGATAGAGAGGGGGGGTGCACGTGGACGAGGTGATAGAGAGAGAGAGAGGAGGTGATAGACAGAGAGAGAGAGAGAGAGAGAGAGACAGAGAGAGAGACAGAGAGAGAGGGAGACAGAGAGAGAGAGAGGGGTGCAGGTGGAGGAGGTGATAGAGAGAGAGAGAGAGCGAGAGAGGGGTGCATGTGGAGGAGGTGATAGAGAGAGAGGGGTGCACGTGGAGGAGGTGAGAGAGAGAAGTGCACGTGAAGGAGGTGATAGACAGAGAGAGAGAGGGGTGCACGTGGAGGAGGTGATAGACAGAGAGAGAGAGGGGTGCATGTGGAGGAGGTGATGAGAGAGAGAGGGGTGCACGTGGAGGAGGTGAGAGAGAGAGAGCGAGAGAGAGAGAGAGGGGTGCATGTGGAGGAGGTGATAGAGAGAGAGAGAGAGATAGCGAGAGAGAGAGGGGTGCATGTGGAGGAGGTAAGAGAGAGAGAGGGGTGCACATGGAGGAGGTGATAGAGAGATAGAGAGAGAGGGGTGCACGGGGAGGAGGTGATAGAGAGAGAGGGGTGCACATGGAGGAGGTGATAGAGAGATAGAGAGAGAGAGAGAGAGGTGCACGTGGAGGAGGTGATAGAGAGAGAGAGAGGTGCACATGGAGGAGGTGATAGAGAGAGAGGGGTGCATGTGCACGTTTAGAAAACTAACTGGCAGGCAGACACTGAAAGGACATTTTGCTACGGTGTGCCCTAATGAATACAACCCTACACTGACTCCAGCACTTCTGCCTGTCACTCCAACTATGAGTTGGGCTTTACAGAGGCAAGTTATAGCTACGTAATGCTAACTGTGTGTGGTAGGTGGCTTATATTGTAGTGGCCACTGAGCTGGAATCACATGACGGATGTCCTCTTCTGACATTTGGGCAGTTGAGAAAGTCAGGCCCAGGTAATCGTGCCCCGACCCTTACCCTCACTCTCACCCTCTCCCCCTTACCCTTAGACTCCCACCTTTCCCTGATCTCTCCTCTCTTTTTCCCCCTGTCTCATCCCTAACTTCCTTCTTACCCTCTTCTCTCCTCCCTTCAGTCCTCTCTCTCCCCCCTCTGCCCAGTCCCCAGTGGGGGTGAGGTACTAGTGAGAGCGCTGGATTAGATACATGCACCATTAGTTATGGATGGGAGGCAGAGGGAGTGATTGGGAACTGGATGGGACAGCTAGCTTCTTCACCGGGAGAGGACTAGAGGAAGCCAAGGAGAAGAGGGAGAGAGTTTGTGTGTGTGTGTGTGTGTGTGTGTGTGTGTGTGTGTGTGTTGTGTGTGTGTGTGTGTGTGTGTGTGTGTGTGTGTGTGTGTGTGTGTGTGTGTGTGTGTGTGTGTGTGTGTGTGTGTGTGTGTGTGTGTGTGTTTAGAGGAAGTGAGAGAAAGGTGAGGACTATTAGGGTTGAGTGCTGGATACTGAGTGGATATTGATTCAGAGGTTTTTGCTAAAGTACACCGTTCAGGCTCACGGTGACCCAGTTTCCTCAGTGCATATACATTATAATCCCCCAAGAAACTGGCTTTACAGACTCTGCCTCCACTGCATTTGTAATAGGAGCCAGGTAGAGGCAGTCACACAAAATGAAGCGCTTAACTCTTTAAACTTGTGGGAATTGACCTTTATGGATAAGGATAAATTGAAATGTTTCTTAGAGAAGAAATATGAAAAGCATATGCATAACCATGGTAGCAGTTGAAAGGGAACATTTTGTAGATAATGGGGAAATGATTCTACTAAAGGTGAGTACACAACAGTTCACTTGAAGACTGAATCCAAACATTACAATGTCGGTTTTACTTTTACTGTACTTTTTGCCGCATTTGTTGATAACAAAAATCAGAAAATACTCTGGATACATTCTGTAACATGACATGACTCTTCCTGGAAAATGTGGGGTAGACGAAAAAAATGACAAGGGTTTGAGTGATAGGAGTAACTGGTATCTCCAAGTGGCCACACACCTCTCCAAAGTGTGCACAGTTCACAGTAAGCAATTTCAATGCACTTTATGACTGAAAGAAGAGTCTTCAACTATATTTTGGAGCTCTCCGAGCTTTGCTGATGAGGAGTTGCTTTGTTTGGAACACAACCCTGTATCCTGCCATCACGCAATTACTGTTCGTTTTTACACAATCCCAAAACGATCTGGGTCAGGTGGGTGTGTGTGTGTGTGCATGCGTGCGTGCGTGCGTGCGTGTGTGCGTGCGCGTGTGTGCGTGCGTGCATGTTTGTGTGCGTGTGATGGTGTGTGTGTGTGCATCTTTCAGTTAAACATACTGTACATGTCAGTACACACAACAAGTAGGTCACATGGGGGAGAGGCGTTGTGCCTTGAGATATGGCTTTATTAGTTTTGTGAAACCAGGTTTGTTGTTCACTATATAAGATGGAAGGGAGTTCCATGCACTCATAGCTCTGTATAATACTTGTAACGGAACTCTAATTCCTCCTCCTCCTCGGACGAGGAGAGGAGAGAGGGATCGGAAGACCAATTTGCAGCGAGGTAGGATGACATAATGAATTTATTTACAAAACGAAACTAAACACACGAAGAACACTTGAAAAAATACAAAACAACAAAACGACGTAGACTGACCTAAAACATGAGAACTACTAATCAACGAAACGCACGAAACAGGTACAGACTACAAACCAACGCTACAGTCCCGTGTGGCACGAACATACATACAGACACAGGAGACAACCACCCACAAACAAACAGTGAGAACAACCTACCTTAATAGACTCTCAATCAGAGGAAACGTCAAACACCTGCCTCTGATTGAGAGCCATACCAGGCAACCCAAAACCACATAGAAACAGAAAACATAGACTGCCCACCCAAAACTCACGCGCCTGACCAATAAACACATAGAAAACAAGAGAAAACAGGTCAGGAACGTGACATAACCCCCCCCTTAAGGTGCGAACTCCGGGCGCACCAGCACAAAGTCTAGGGGAGGGTCTGGGTGGGCATCTGACCACGGTGGTGGCTCAGGCTCCGGACGCTGTCCCCACACCACCATAGTCACTCCCCGCTTCTGTATCCCCCTCCCAATGACCACCCTCCAACTAAACCCACCTAAATGAAGGGGCAGCATCGGGATAAGGGGCAGCACCGGGATAAGGGGCAGCACCGGGCTGAGGGACGGCAGCTCCGGCTGAGGGACGGCAGCTCCGGGCTGAGGGACGGCAGCTCCGGGCTGAGGGACGGCAGCTCCGGGCTGAGGGACTCTGGCAGGTCCTGGTGGACGGCTCTGGCAGGTCCTGCTGGACGTCTGGCAGGTCCTGGCTGGACGGCTCTGGCAGGTCCTGGCTGGACGGCTCTGGCAGTCCTGGCTGGACGGCTCTGCTGCAGGTCCTGCTGGACGGCTCTGGCTGTCCTGGCTGACGGCTCTGGCTGGTCCTGGCGTCTTGGCTGGTCCGGGTGGACGGCTCTGGCTGGTCCTGGCTGGACGGCTCTGGCTGGTCCTGGCTGGACGGCTCTTGGCTGGTCCTGGCTGACGCTCTGGCAGGTCCTGGCTGGACGGCTCTGGCAGGTCCTGGCTGGACGACGGCTCAGTCCAGACGAGCAGTTCATGCGGCGTTGGGCAGACGGGCAATTCAGGCGCCGCTGGGCAGACAGCAGCTCTGACAGCTCGGGACAGAGACGGGCAGTTCTGTAGGGAGGAGACGGAGAGACAGCCTGGTGCGTGGTATAGGCACTGGCTGCGCTGGAGAGGAGGAAAGCTCTGACAGCGCTGGACAGGTGGGAGCAGCTGGAGAGAGAACCCGGAGAGACAGCCTGGTGCGGGGGGCTGCCACCGGTGGACTGGTACTTGGAGGTGGCACCGGGTATACCGGACCGTGAAGGAGGACACGTGCTCTTGAGCACCAAGCCTCCCAACCTTACCAGGTTGAATGGTCCCCGTAGCCCTGCCAGTGCGGCGAGGTGGAATAACCCGCACTGGGCTATGCAGGCGAACCGGGGACACCACCTGTAAGGCTGGTGCCATGTACGCCGGCTCGAGGAGACGTACTGGAGGCCAGATACGTTGGGCCGGCTTCATGACATCCGGCTCGATGCCCAACTTAGCCCTACCAGTGCGGCGAGGTGGAATAGCCCGCACTGGGCTAAGCACGCGTACTGGGGACACCGTGCGCTTTACCGCATAACACGGTGTCTGACCAGTACGACGCCCTCTCACTCCACGGTAAGCACGGGGAGTTGGCTCAGGTACCTACCCGGCTTTGCCACACTCCTCGTGTGCCCCCCCCCCAAGAAATTTTTGGGTCTGACTCTCGGGCTCCCAACCGCGTCGCCGCGCTGCCTCCTCATACCAGCGCCTCTCTGCCTTCGCTGCCTCCAGCTCCGCCTTGGACGGCGATATTCCCCTGGCTGAGCCCAGGGTCCTTTACCGTCCAGGATCTCCCCCATGTCCTGAATCCTGGGATTTCTGCGGTTGCTGTCGCTGCCCTTCTCCCGCTGCTTGATCCTGGTAATTTGGTGGGGTGTTCTGTAACGGAACTCTAATTCCTCCTCCTCCTCGGACGAGGAGAGGAGAGAGGGATCGGAAGACCAATTTGCAGCGAGGTAGGATGACATAATGAATTTATTTACAAAACGAAACTAACACACGAAGAACACTTGAAAAAATACAAAACAACAAAACGACGTAGACTGACCTAAAACATGAGAACTACTAATACACAAGAACGCACGAAACAGGTACAGACTACAAACCAACGCTACAGTCCCGTGTGGCCAACATACATACAGACACAGGGACAACCACCCACAAACAAACAGTGAGAACAACCTACCTTAATATGACTCTCAATCAGAGGAAACGTCAAACACCTGCCTCTGATTGAGAGCCATACCAGGCAACCCAAAACCAACATAGAAACAGAAAACATAGACTGCCCACCCAAAACTCACGCCCTGACCAATAAACACATACAAAACAAGAGAAAACAGGTCAGGAACGTGACAATACTGCACGTTTCCTTGAATTGTTTCTGGACCTGGGATTGTGAAAAGACCCCTGGTGGCATGTCTGGTGGGGTAAGTGTGTGTCTCAGTGCTGTGTGTAAGTTGACTATGCAAACAATTTGGAATTTTCAACACATTCATGTTTCTTTTAAAAACAATAAGTGACACAGTCAGTCTTTCCTCAACTCTTAGCCAATAGAGACTGGCATGCATAGTATTAATATTAGCCGTCTGATTACAATAAAGAGCAAGACGTGCCGCTCTGTTCTGGAACAGCTGCAGCTTAACTAGGTCTTTCTTTGCAGCACTTGACCATATGAATGGATGCTGATCGTGTAGCCATGTTATAAATCAGATACACTACATTACCAAAAGTATGTAGATACATCTCATTATAAAATCATGATCATTATTATGGAGTTGGTTCCCTCTTTGCTGTTAGAACAGCCTCCACTCTTCTGGGAAGGCTTTCCACTAGATGTTGGAACATTGCTGCGGCGACTTGCTTCCATTCAGCCACAAGAGCATTAATGAGGTCAGGCACTGATGTTGGGTGATTAGGCCTGGCTTGCAGTCGGAGTTCAAATTCATCCCAAAGGTGTTTGATGGAGTTGTGGCCAGGGCTCTGTGCAGGCCAGTCAAGTTCTTCCACATCGATCTCGACAAACCATTTCTGTATGCACCTCACATTGTCATGCTGAAACGGGAAAGGGCCTTCACCAAACTGTTGCCACAAAGTGTGAAGGACAGAATTAAGGGGCCTAGCCCGAACCATGAATTACACGATTCAGCACTCGTCGGTCCCGTTCTGTGAGCTTGTGTGGCCTACCACTTTGCGGCTGAGACGTTGTTGTCCTAGATGTTACCACTTCACAATAACAGCACTTACAGTTGACCGGGGCAGCTCTAGCAGGGCAGAAATTTGATGAACTGACTTTGTTGGAAAGGTGCCATCCTATGATGGTGCCACGTTGAAAGTCACTGAGCTCTTCAGTAACATTCTACTGACAATGTTTGTCTATGGAGATTGCATGGCAGTGTGCTTAATTTTAAACACCTGTCAACAACGGGTGTGGCTGAAATAACTAAATCCACTAATTTGAAGAGGTGTCCACATATTTTTGTATATATAGTGTATATTTATTTCCCTTCTGTCCACTACTCTATTTCTCCCCCTCTCTTTCCCTCCCCCTCTGTCTCTCTGTGCTGAATAAAGATACAGTGGTTTTTATATGGTGTGTAAATCATTACATGGTCCACAATGATCCAATCTGCAGCTAATCAACTCAATCAACAGTAATAAAAGACCAGGAAGAGAGGAGGGAGAGATGGAGAGGAGGAGAAAAGGGAGAGAGAGGGAGAGGGAGAGGAGGAAGTAGGGTGGGGGGGGGGGAGGGAGAGGGAAGGAGAAGACAAAAAGAAAAAAGGT
>NC_052325.1:16963276-17000776 GCF_016432855.1 Salvelinus namaycush
TGTGTGTGTGTGGTGGGTGGGGGGGGGTTTTGTTTGTGTGTGACGTGTGGTGTGTGGGTGGGTGGGGGGGGGGGAGTTTGTTTTGATATTTGGGGTTTTATTTTTTTTTGTGTGTGACGTGTGGTGTGGTGTGGAGGGGGGGAGTTGATATGTTTGTGTGTGACGTGTGTGTGTGGTGGGTGAGAGGGGAGTTTTGTATGTTTGTTGTGTGTGGTGGTGGGTGGAGGGGGGGAGTTGATATGTTTGTGTGTGACGTGTGTGTGTGGTGGAGGGGGGAGTTGATATGTTTGTGTGTGTGTGGGTGGGTGGAGGGGGGAGTTTATATGTTTGTGTGGTGGTGGGGGGTGGAGGGGGGGAGTTGATATGTTTGTGTGTGTGTGGTGGGTGGAGGGGGGGAGTTGATATGTTTGTGTGTGTGTGGTGGGTGGAGGGGGGGAGTTGATATGTTTGTGTGTGTGTGGTGGGTGGAGGGGGGGAGTTGATATGTTTGTGTGTGACGTGTGTGTGTGGTGGGTGGAGGGGGGGGGTTGTATGTTTGTGTGTGTGTGGTGGGTGGAGGGGGGAGTTTATATGTTTGTGTGTGTGTGGGTGGGTGGAGGGGGGAGTTGTATGTTTGTGTGTGTGTTGTGGGTGGGGGGGGGAGTTGATATGTTTGTGTGTGTGTGGTGGGTGGAGGGGGGGGATTGATTGTTTGTGTGATGTGTGTTGTGGGGGGGTGGAGGGGGGTTGTGTTTGTGTGTGTGTGGTGTGGGGGGGGGGGTTGTTGTTTGTGTGTGTGTGGGGGGTGGGGGGGGGTTGTTGTTTGTGTGTGTGTGTGTGTGTGGTGGGTGGGGGGGGTTGTTGTTTGTGTGTGTGTGTGGGTGGGGGGGGGGTTGATTGTTTGTGTGTGTGTGGTGGGTGGGGGGGGGGTTGTATGTTTGTGTGATTGTGTGTGTGTGTGGTGGGGGGGGGGTTGTTGTTGTGTGTGTGTGGTGGGTGGAGGGGGGGAGTTTATATGTTTGTGTGTGACGTGTGTGTGTGGTGGGTGGAGGGGGGGAGTTGATATGTTTGTGTGTGTGTGGTGGGTGGAGGGGGGGAGTTTATATGTTTGTGTGTGACTTTGTGTGTGGTGGGTGGAGGGGGGGGAGTTGATATGTTTGTGTGTGTGTGTAGTGGGTGAGGGGGGTAGTTTATATGTTTGTGTGTGACGTGTGTGTGTGGTGGGTGGAGGGGGGTAGTTTATATGTTTGTGTGTGACGTGTGTGTGTGGTGGGTGGAGGGGGGGAGTTGATATGTTTGTGTGTGACGTGTGTGCATTCCTATGTGTATGAAGACCTCCCAGGGAAAGAATGACCAGAGATGTCGATATAGGACTCGTTTTACTTTGGATATAGATAATTTTGTACCCGTTTCCTCCAGCATCTTTGCTGTTAGTCCTTTGTTGTTGTTTGCTTTTGTTCTGGGATTGATTTGCAGTTTTCGCACCAAAGTATGTTCATCTCTAGGAGACAGAACGTGTCTCCTTCCTTAGCGGTATGACGGCTGCATGGTCCCATGGTGTTTATACTTGCGTACTATTGTTTGTACAGATGAACGTGGTACCTTCAGGTGTTTGGAAATTGCTCCTAAGGATGAACCAGACTTGTGGGGGTCTACAATTTTTTTTCTGAGGTCTTGGATGATTTCAATCAATCAATCAAGTTTATTTTATGTAGCCCTTCGTACATCAGCTAATATCTCGAAGTGCTGTACAGAAACCCAGCCTAAAACCCCAAACAGCAAGCAATGCAGGTGTAGAAGCACGGTGGCTAGGAAAAACTCCCTAGAAAGGCCAAAACCTAGGAAGAAACCTAGAGAGGAACCAGGCTATGAGGGGTGGCCAGTCCTCTTCTGGCTGTGCCGGGTGGAGATTATAACAGAACATGGCCAAGATGTTCAAAATGTTCATAAATGACAAGCATGGTCAAATAATAATCAGGAATAAATGTCAGTTGGCTTTTCATAGCCGATAATTAAGAGTTGAAAACAGCAGGTCTGGGACAGGTAGGGGTTCCATAACCATTTCTTTTGATTTTCCCATGATGTCAAGCAAAGAGGCGCTGAGTTTGAAGGTAGGCCTTGAAATACATCCACAGGTACACCTCCAATTGACTCAAATGATAGCCTATCAGAAGTTTCTAAAGCCATGACATAATTTTCTGGAATTTTCCAAGCTGTTTAAAGGCACAGTCAACTTAGTGTATGTAAACTTCTGACCCACTCGAATTGTGATACAGTGAATTATAAGTGAAATAATCTGTCCATAAACAATTCTTGGAAAAATGACTTGTGTCATGCACAAAGTAGATGTCCTAACCGACTTGCCAAAACTATAGTATGTTAACAAGACATTTGTGGAATGGTTGAAAAATGAGTTTTAATGACTTCAACCTAAGTCTATGTAAACTTCCGACTTCAATTGTATGTAGTCCTCCTGTCTGCTAAGCCAGTCCCTTGTAGACTGAGTTAGACTTCAGGCTAGCAATTGTTTAGGTTGATGGTGCAGTGCTACAGTGTAACAGTGTGTGGCACATAACAGTGTGTAAAGAGGTGTTCACTCACGGCACATTTCTGCTCTATCCCAGCCCTACATATTTTTTTCTAAAGTGTTTCTTCCACCGCCATGTTAACTGAGTTTTCCTCTGGTGTTGACGCCAAGCATTCCTCCCTGCTGCCAGATATCTTCCTCTCTACCTTATTATGCAGAGCGCTCCCCTTTGAACTGTTAATGAGATTGTTTTAAATGGTTTACTTACTGCTGTAGGAGGATATACATCATGTATACAGGGAACATAACAGTAGCAGATGCTGAGAGGAAGCGAGATATATGAGGTAGAGATAGAGATAGAGGTAGATAGAGAAGGTAGAAATATAGGAGGTAGAGATAGAGATAGATAGAGATAGATAGAGAAGGTAGAGATAGAGGAGGTAGAGATAGAAATAGATAGAGGAGGTAGAGATAGAGGAGGTAGAGATAGAGATAGATAGAGGAGGTAGAGAAGGTAGAGATAGAGAAGGTATAGATAGAGGAGGTAGAGATAGATAGAGAAGGTAGATATAGAGGAGGTAGAGATAGAGGAGGTAGAGATATATATATATATATATATATATATATAGATAGAGAAGGTAGAGATAGAGGAGGTAGAGATATAGATAGATAGATGAGGTAGAGATAGAGGAGGTAGAGATATAGATATATATAGATCGATAGAGGAGGTAGAGATAGAGGAGGTAGAGTTAGAGATATATATATAGATAGATAGAGAAGGTGGAGATAGAGGAGGTAGAGATATAGATATATATAGATAGATAGAGAAGGTAGAGATATAGGAGGTAGAGATAGAGATATATATAGATAGATAGAGGAGGTAGAGATAAAGGAGGTAGAGATAGAGATAGATAGAGAAGGTAGAGATAGAGGAGGTAGAGCTAGATATATATAGATAGATAGAGAAGGTAGAGATAGAGGAGGTCGAGATAGAGATAGATAGAGGAGGTAGAGATAGAGGAGGTAGAGCTAGACAAGGTAGAGGTAGAGGGGGTAGAGATAGAGGAGGTAGAGATAGAGGAGGTAGAGATAGAGGAGGTATAGATAGAGGAGGTAGAGATAGATAGAGGTAGAGCTAGAGGAGGTAGAGATAGAGGAGGTAGAGATAGGGGAGGTAGAGATAGAGGAGGTAGAGATAGAGGAGGTAGAAATAGAGATAGATAGATAGAGAAGGTAGAGATAGAGGAGGTAGATAGAGGAGGTATAGATAGATAGAGGAGGTAGAGATAGAGGAGGTAGAAATAGAGATAGATAGATAGAGAAGGTAGAGATAGGGGAGGTAGAGATAGATAGAGGAGATAGAGGAGGTAGAAATAGAGATATATATAGATCGATAGAGGAGGTAGAGCTAGATAGAGGAGGTAGAGCTAGAGGAGATAGAGATAGAGGAGGTAGAAATAGAGATAGATAGATAGATAGATAGATAGATAGATAGATAGATAGATAGATAGATAGATAGATAGATAGATAGAGAAGGTAGAGATAGGGGAGGTAGAGATAGATAGAGGAGGTAGAGATAGAGGAGGTAGAAATAGAGATATATATAGATCGATAGAGGAGGTAGAGATAGAGGAGGTAGAGATAGATAGAGGAGATAGAGATAGAGGAGATAGAGATAGAGGAGGTAGAAATAGACATAGATAGATAGAGAAGGTAGAGATAGATAGAGGAGGTAGAGATAGAGGAGGTAGAAATAGAGATATATATAGATCGATAGAGGAGGTAGAGATAGATAGAGGAGGTAGAGCTAGAGGAGATAGAGATAGAGGAGTTAGAAATAGAGATAGATAGATAGAGAAGGTAGAGATAGAGGAGGTCGAGATAGAGATAGATAGAGGAGGTAGAGATAGAGGAGGTAGAGATAGAGGAGGTAGAAATAGAGATAGATAGATAGAGAAGGTAGAGATAGGGGAGGTAGAGATACAGTGGTTCCTCCTAAAAATTGTGAGCTTACACCGCGGTACTTCGAGGTAATTTGTGGTTGAGTACGGTACCCTGCGTCACCACTTCATTCCTCCAGACCAGCGCAAGAGGGAGTTAGAACACTGATTATGCTTTTGGGTCCTACTGTGTCTCCAACTGACAATGAATGGGCGACATAAACCTAAATAGAAACTGATAATTGTGCACAACTTCAGTATTACTTAATAAAACTGTTGTTACACTAAGGTTTTTATTATTTTATTTTGTTAGGATTATTTTGCTCTTACTTAGTACTGTAGCCAACTCCGGACTGGTCATGTTGTACAGCACCTGAGTGGCGTAACGGTCTAAGGCACTGCTTAGCAGTGCAAGCTGTGTTGCTACAGATGCTGGTCCAATACCTGTGCCGGCCTCGACTGGGAGACCCATGAGATGATTGTAGGTTTTTGGTTTCTCTCCCTCTTAAAACAGAAATAAATCATTCTAAATAACAAACTGGCTTTATTTACAAATTAGTAACAATGTCTCCACCACATGTTCAAGAATGGCCTTTTTCTCGCTAATTTGACATTATTTGAAAACTAAATAATTTCCAAAATATTGTTATTTTTTAAACAAAGAGATTATTATTATTATGAATTTAGCATGATATAAAAGCCCGTTGGATGTTCTCACATATATATTAATAACCCTGTTATTAGCAGGACAATATATATTGGTTATATTGTTCATGGCTCCTGAGTGGCACACAATGGGATTGCCTTGCAGTTCTCCAGCTGTATCCACTGAAAGCGCGCAAGGTACAAGGCACGAGGGCAGGGGGCACGGGATGGGCTGCAGAGCCGCGCACAGAAGACCGACCTAGCCCATGGGGAAGGCAGGACGAGGGAGGGTGGACCCCCACCCCGCCACACTGGCAACACTTTAAGGGGCATTGCACAAATAACGGCGCTGACTAGGGAAACGTTCCCGCTGTTCTGTTCTTAGTGCCAGTCTGCACGTTCAAACTAAAACAATGTAACTAATAATGGCATTGTTATGATTTCGTTAATAAAATAATGATAAAAATACTCTTTCAAAATGCTGATGTTTATTTAATTATGGGTCCATAATGAATTTCTATGGGAATAAATATCACTGAATTACAGAAATATCCTCCAATCCTCTATATGTAATTATTGGCGGAGAGTCACGTCATATTTTCCGATATACAGTAGGCCTACCATAGGCGACATAAGTCTCACTAGTGTTGAGTAATGTGCTGTTAAAAGTGGTGTTGGTCTTATTTATTTAAAGAGCATATTGACTTTAGAAGCAATAGCCTACAACTATTTTAGCAACGTTTTCACGCTGCTCTGAGACAAGCATGGGGACTGGTCTTGATAAATCAATGAGATGTTATTTTCACTGAATCTCCATTTGGTTAATGGTTAGACTAGATTTAGAAAATTAGGGTGTAGAAATGTTATGCTCTTAGTGTAACCTTTATTTAACTAGGCAAGTCAGTTAAGAACAAATCCTTATTTACAAGGACAGCCTACTCCTTCCTCCCCATCGGGGAATTGAACCCCGGTCTCCCACGTGCCCGCACGACATGGGGATTCTTTAACCCAGGAACTGTACTCCCGACCATCACGTTGTACAGCGCCATATTTTCCGTTCCATCCTAATGGAAACCCAGAGGGTTTTTCGTTTTTCTTGGAATAGAAACATCATAATATTAATCTAATTAATTAAGCAAGTATCAGTCAAAAGTTTGGACACACCTACTCATTCCAGGGTTTTCTTAATTTTTTTAAATGTTCTACATTGTAGAATAATAGTGGAGACATCACAACTATGGAATAACACATATGGAATCAGTTAAGAACAAATTCTTATTTATAAGGACAGCCTACTCCTTCCCACCGTCGGGGAATTGAACCCCAGTCTGCCGCATGCCTGCATTCTCTAGTACAGCCATTATTGAAGGCTATCAAATGCTACTCAAAGATGCCCTCTGGTGGTCAAACTAGCACTAACTTATCATGGTAGTACACGCAAGACCAAAGCGTTTGATTGCTGCCTCCGCCCACATATTGTGGGTGTACATATATGCAGTACATACATAAACACACACACACACACACACACACACACACACACACACACACACACACACACACACACACACACACACACACACACACACACTAGCCTTCTGTGTCTCTTTACATTACACTCTATTAATATTTCCTCTAACCTGGCTGAGTGTTATCTGTCAGTTAGGCTTGTAGTTGGTTGGTTGTAGTTTGGAGAGGGGGGGACTACATTTACATATTGAGGTTAGTGAAAGCAACTTGATATCAGCGAGAAGACGTGATTGGCTGATGTGGAAAATGAGGTGCTCAAAGATGAATACATTTTCTCTATGGCTTATCGCTGCTGTTTGACAATTCTGCATTTGTTTTGATGAGAGAGAGAGAGAGAGAGAGAGAGAGAGAGAGAGAGAGAGAGAGAGAGAGAGAGAGAGAGAGAGAGAGAGAGAGAGAGAATTCAACTTGTGTAGATGTATGTAGTCCAGAAACCCACACTGTAGGCTTCTAATCTATGATAATAGTAAAAAGCCAAACTCTCTCTGTAACCACAGTCACTCTGCATGTGTGTGTGTGGCACTGCATCACATCGGTCACTTTGGATGATTGAAATTTCTCCCTCCCCTCATTAATCTCCATTTAGTTCTGCACTGGAGAGGAGAAAGGGAGGGAGAGAGGGAGAGGATGACGGGAGTGAGTAAAGGAAGGGAAGATAGAAGAGAAGGCAGTTTAAGGAAAGGAAAGTGAGATGGAAGATATGGCTGGGTATGAAATGGAGAAGGAGAAAGAGAGAGAGGAAAACAGGGAGAGAAAAAGATAGGGGAAGACATGCTGAGAGAGAGAGAGAGAGAGAGAGACAGAGACAGAGACAGAGAGAGAGACAGAGAGACAGAGACAGAGAGACAGAGACAGAGACAGAGAGAGAGACAGAGAGACAGAGACAGAGAGAGAGACAGAGACAGAGAGAGACAGAGACAGAGAGAGAGAGACAGAGACAGAGAGACAGAGACAGAGACAGAGAGACAGAGACAGAGACAGAGAGAGACAGAGACAGAGAGAGACAGAGAGAGAGAGGCACCGTGCTGTTTGATCTTTAACAGGATTATTTTTCTGCGGTGTCCTTTTATTTATTTCATTTCCCCGGCTCATATTTATTCATATGTAAATGCCTGCCGGTGACTGCTGACTGGTGCCTGTGTGCCAGTGTAAGCCCCTGTCTGTGTGTGCACGCGCCTATGTGCATATATACAGTATTTTCCAGTGTAAACCCAATGCCCCTCTCTGTGCAGTGGCACCCCATCCTGTAGGACTCTGTAACAATGTTTATTGTCAATAATGTGAATTCTGTGCGCATGCTTACATGCCTGCCTTCTGTGGAGTGTGTGATAAATTAACCCCTTGTTGGAGCATGTCAATCCAGGCTTTAGAGCTAGTTTGGTGGGTATCCTACACTGTGGCTCTAAGGGTAGATACTGTATTCAGATTCCATTGTTATAGATTAGAGTTCGGGCTCTCCTGTGATTTAACCGCTCATTGACTCCAGCCTTATGACCACTGTCACAGGCCTTATGGCTACTGTGACGGGTTGGGGGCTGAGGGCTGGAGGCTGGGGGCTGAGGGCTGAGGGCTGAGGGCTGAGGGCTGGGGGCTGGGGGGCTGAGGGCTGGGGGCTGAGGGCTGGGAGCTTTTGGATGGTGGCTGGGGGCCGGTGGATGGTGGCTGGGGGCTGAGGGCTGGGGTCTGAGGGCTGGGAGCTGGGGGCAGAGGGCTGAGGGCTGGGGGCTGAGGGCTGGGAGCTGAGGGCTGAAGGCTGGGGGCTTGGGGCTGAGGGCTGGGAGCTTTTGGATGGTGGCTGGGGGCCGGTGGATGGTGGCTGGGGGCTGAGGGCTGGGGTCTGAGGGCTGGGAGCTGGGGGCAGAGGGCTGGGGTCTGAGGGCTGGGAGCTGGGGGCAGAGGGCTGAGGGCTGGGGGGCTGGGGGCTGAGGGCTGGGAGCTTTTGGATGGTGGCTGGGGGCTGAGGGCTGGGGTCTGAGGGCTGGGAGCTGGGGGCAGAGGGCTGAGGGCTGGGGGCTGAGGGCTGGGAGCTGAGGGCTGAGGGCTGAGGGCTGGGGGCTTAGGGCTGGGAGCTTTTGGATGGTGGTTGGGGGCCGGTGCATGGTGGCTGAGGGCTGGGGGCTCGGGGCTGAGGGCTGGTGGCTCGGGGCTGAGCACTGGTGACTGAGGGCTGAGGGCTGGGGACTGGTGGATGGTGGCTAGTGGATGGTGGCTGAGGGCTGGGGGCTCGGGCTGAGCGCTGGTGACTGGGGTCTGAGGGCTGGGAGCTGGGGGCAGAGGGCTGGGAGCTGGGGGCAGAGGGCTGAGTGCTGGGGGCAGAGGGCTGGGGGCTGAGGGCTGGGAGCTGGGGGCAGAGGGCTGAGGGCTAGTGGTGCAGCAGGTCTATACTGTATCAGACAGGCAACAGACATTAAACAGACACAATCAGTGTCCTGTAGTAGTGGATATTGATTGGATGTAGTCTCATATTATAACAGGCTGGGGTTGGTGTTTGTGTCTAACCCTGTGTTATAACAGGCATCTGGCTGGGGTTGGGGAAGGCATAGAGTTTGTGTTAAATTTTACCTGTATATTCCTAATTTAGGCCACATGTGGTCTAATCCAATTCAAAGCCATTGTGGGTTCAGTTGATACTCACAGGCTAGATGGTCCCTTGTGCTACTATTGGATGCTTGACAGATGCCCTGAGATATCAGTATTGACCTACTCTGAACACACACACATTAACGCAGGGTGCATAGCTGGTGAGTTGGTGCACAGCTGGGATTCAGCCTCACAGATGTTGAGGGCATACTCCATATTTTAGAAAGTAAAATGTGTGTGTCCACGTGTGTTTTTATGCGTATACTATTTGTGTCTATGTGTTTCCGTTTGCATGTGAGTATACACCTTTGTGTGTGTGTGTGTGTGTGTGTGTGTGTGTGTGTGTGTGTGTGTGTGTGTGTGTGTGTGTGTGTGTGTGTGTGTGTGTGTGTGTGTGTGTGTGTGTGTTCCATGCCGGATGCCCCCTGTGTACGGTGTGTGCTGCAGAGCCAGTGAAGACTCCAGACATTCGACTGGTATTGCAATAGGTTCTACTGGGGTGTTCGGGGCACCACAATGCAATTTTAGTTCTTTATAGAAATCTGTATTTTCTCAGATGTGTCTACTGTGCTCTGGAGAGGGACGTCTGTTCTCCCTGCGCATCCAAATGAAAATACTATATAAAGTGTATGCTTGACAAAGCTGGGGATGTAGAATTTCTCAGTGTGAACTCACCTAGCCAATCTGTGTATGTGCGCTGGTCTGTCTGTCTTTCTGTCTGTGGCATTGTTAGTGTGTGGGTCGGTGTGTGGCGTGTGTGTGTGTTAGTGTGGGTGTGTGTGTAATGCATCTCTTCAGTATTATTGAATAATAATGTGGCAATGCATAGATCGATGTTAAAGTGTGTGTGTGATTTGAAAGGCTGTTGGGTTAGAAGTGTTTGACCTGTGTTCCACTACTAACTGGTGCTTAGGGGGTAAGCATGAGCCGGTTCTAGGGTTAGAATTTGATCCTACAGTATACTGGTTATGTTTTTCTGTTTATTCCACTGTACATTTGGCTAGTAACCACCAGAGATATATATGTACTTGTATAAATGTGATCATTCAGTTGCAAGTCATTTTCTCGCGCAGCTGGAAATGCAAATTTGAAGTGAATTCAAGGTTTGAAAAGGCTTCTGAAGTTTGTAATTTCCACTTGGAAATGTCAGACTTTATTTGCCCTATAGAAAAATGTATCAACCATGACAAAAATGTCCATGAAATATAATCCACATAATAATTCACACGTCCTGTTGCTGCAGGATTATTTTCCTCATGTAAGAAACTGGTCAAATTAAGATGTCATTTTCCTTTTGGGTTTTGTGGGATCTTGTTTTCTGTTTAGTGTTTCTGCCTGACAGAACTGTGCGCTTTCGTTTTCACGTCTGTTATTTTGTTTGAGTGTTTTTGAAATAAAAGAATCATGAACACTTACCACGCTGTGCCTTGGTCCACTCTTCATTCAACAAACGAGAGCCGTTCCACAGGGCCCGAATGCATGAAGTGTTCAGTATGTGAGCGTTGATCTGCACAGGAAATTGGCCAGTGTTACCTGGGGTTGTTTTTCAGTGTAACATTTCTAGAGTTGATTAATGTGTTAAATGAACACCTGAACCTCTGTGTTGGTGTTAAAAACTGGTGTTAAACCTAAACCACATCCATAATTTTCATATTTCCCAGCATGCTCTATTGCAGGTTCATTTTTTAATTGTTTGTTAGAATATCCAATTTGCATGTACATTAAATGATTAATTCATCTTATGCTACTCACATATAAATAACCTACATTTTTCTAAACTAATCCAATCTGTTACTTGGACTTATTGCACCAATTACTGAAATGGTTGTTCCAGTTTAGATGGTTTAGGTAGTCTCATATCTTAGTCTTCCCAGCCCGGCAGTCATTCGGAATGCAGGTAGCAGGTGAATAAAAATTCCGAACGTTGTATATCCCCACTCTGGCTGGGTTCCAATATGAATTACACATCACTTTGCAAACCCGCATAATGTGACTTGCTGGCCTGATGTGTCCTGTAAACCATGAGTTTCAGGCCACTGTATTAGTGTAAAGCGAGGCCCTCAAAAGAAGGCCTTACGAAATACGTGTTGTATTGTGTTACATTTTTTTAACTTTTGAATGAAACATCTGTCTTGCTTAGGATCACTAGGTGAGGCCACAGGACTGAAAATCGATGAATGCAACAACCATGTCTCTGTCACTAACAAATACAGCCATTGGTGGTAACTATACAATTCACTCGAAAGGGATATTTCACTGGGAAATATGCAAATAAGGCTTTACACTAAGCAGCGTGTTAATTTAACACTAACAAGTTTGGCTCCATATAGACACTGTACCAGTGTTGAATTTAGCACTCTCAGTGTTAATTTAACACTAACAAGTGTGGCTCCATATAGACATTGGACCAGTGTTAAATTTAGCACTCTCAGTGTTGATTTACACTGGATCATTTGCTGTGTAGAGTCTGTTTTGCCAATTTGTTGATTTGTTGATTATAATGAATAGACAGGGGGACCTGATCCTAGGTCCTTACTACTACGCCTAGGTTGTTAAAGAATAGAAAATTATCATATTTTATCTTAAAACACCTGATTTTATAAAGCGTGTAACAGCGTTGGGAATAATCTTACAGCCATAAGAATCTCCATTGGTTCTTTAGCCCTAAGTGAATGATGCATGATAGAGAATTGTGACGTTACAGTCTGCAGGTTTTTGGGGTCCTAACTTCCCGTCAGGTCCTGGGGAATGTGAAGGGTTTGGTGGATTAAACATGACTGCTCAAGCATTGGCTGGTTACGAGCGTGTGTGTGTGTGTGTGTGTGTGTGTGTGTGTGTGTGTGTGTGTGTGTGTGTGTGTGTGTGTGTGTGTGTGTGTGTGTGTGTGTGTGTGTGTGTGTGTGTGTGTGTGTGTCTGGCCTGCACTGGGAGGATTACAGTAGATTTACAAGGCCCGGTAACAATGCGGAGGCCTGCACTAACCCCAGGGACCCAGACTCAATCACTATCACAATACTATTCTGCTAATTCCTATTAAAACCTGCTACTGCTGCAGCAGAGGGAGAGTGGGAAGAGGGGAGAGGGAAAGAGAGAGTGGGGAGAAAGAGAGATGGGACTGTGTAATTGAGTAGGTGTTTGTACTTTGTTAAGCGTGCATGTGTGTGCGTGTCTATTCCCATCTTGAGCAGTGTAAAATGGCGGGTGTATTTTAGTGGCGGTCAGATGGTTTGTATTTTAAGAGCCCACCAAAGACCCAGGTCTCTCAGACAGACAGACAGACAGACAGACAGACAGACAGACAGACAGACAGACAGACAGACATTCAGCCAGAGACTCTTGTCTTTCAGACAGACAGACAGACAGACAGACAGACAGACAGACAGACAGACAGACAGACAGACAGACAGACAGACAGACAGACAGACAGACAGACAGACAGACACCCACCCAGAGACCCATGACTCCCAGACAGACACCCATGCTGCTGCTGCTTATCAGAACAGCCATCACTAATTGAGGAAACCCGGAGATAAAGGGGACTGTTTTAAATCCTCGCTAGGAGGTAATCGGCCCAGTTTGCTGCTGAATAAAATGGAGGAGTTAATTCATAGTGCCTTCATGGAGAATGAGATAGAGATCTTTGGGTGGGTTGGGTGTGTGTGGGGGGTTGCTTTGCTACATTTGTGTATGTAATTATGTGTATGTGTAAACACAAACACACTCACGCACACACAAACACACACACACACACATGCAAACACAAATATTAATTTTGAAGACCGATTTAATTGGACTGAGAATCAGGGACGAGAATCTCCATCTGTATAAATATTTAAGGGATTGCTATGGGCTGCACACACACACACACACTCACATACACTCACACAGTCTTCTTCAACTAAGCTTGTGGGGACACACAATTCAGTCCCATTCAAAATCCTGTTTTCCCTGAACTCTAACTCTAACCCCAAAACCTTACCTTAACCCTAACCCTAGCTCCTAAACCTTACCCTAACCCCAAAACCTTACCTTAACCCTAACCCTAGCTCCTAAACCTTACCCTAGCGCCTAAACCTAACGCTAAACCCTAATTCTAACCCTAACCCTAAACCCCCTAGAAATAGCATTTGACCTTGTGGCGACTAACAAAATGTCCCTAGTTGGTCCAATTCTTGTTTGTTTGGTATTCTTATGGGGAATTCTGGTCAGCACAACTATCGTTAAACACATCCACACACTGTTTGGGTTCCACTAATGAAGGGGATCTATTGGCCTGGCACACAGTCACTTGATGACTCCATTTTGGTTAGATTCTAATACACACACACACACACACACACACACACACACACACACACACACACACACACACACACACACACACACACACACACACACACACACACACACACACACACACACACACACACACACACACACACACACACACACACACAGACACACCCTTTGAACTGGGGCGCTAGCTGTGGTAATGGGAATAATGTTAACTGCATTATTAAACAGCCCAGATCCATTATACTCTTCTTAATTGAAAATGTTCTTCCATGTTCGTCACACGCTCACTGACTCCGCTCTCTCACACACACACACACACACACACACACACACACACACACACACACACACACACACACACACACACACACACACACACACACACACACATACACATTTTTCACTTTCTAAGTATGTGAGGAAATAGGCTAACTACACGGATGTGTTTCTCCTTTGTTTGTCTGT
Source organism: Salvelinus namaycush (assembly GCF_016432855.1). Taxonomy (NCBI): domain Eukaryota; kingdom Metazoa; phylum Chordata; class Actinopteri; order Salmoniformes; family Salmonidae; genus Salvelinus; species Salvelinus namaycush. The sequence continues at coordinate 16,977,239 of NC_052325.1, forward strand.
TTTGTTCTGTTATTTCCATTTTCATTTCCTCCTTTGTTGTACTGATGCTGTGTTTGTGCATGTATGTGTGTGCGTGGATGCGTCTGTGTGTGTTGCAGAGCAGTGTGTACCGCGTTAATGACATGTTAATGTTTGATAGAGTTACGTAAGACCTAATGGACCTCTGACCCCCATAACACTCACTGACTTTCACTAACACAACACAACACCACACAATACAACAATACACTGCACAACACCACACCACACTACACTGCACAACACCACACCACACTACACTACACTACACTACACTGCACAACACCACACCCCACTACACTACACTGCACAACACCACACCACACCACACTACACTGCACAACACCTCACCACACTACACTACACTACACTGCACAACACCACACCACACTACACTACACTGCACAACACCACACTACACTACACTACACTACACTGCACAACACCACACCCCACTACACTACACTGCACAACACCACACCACACCACACCACACTACACTGCACAACACCACACCACACTACACTACACTACACTGCACAACACCACACCACACCACACTACACTGCACAACACCACACCACACTACACTACACTACACTGCACAACACCACACCACACTACACTACACTGCACAACACCACACCACACCACACTACACTACACTACACTGCACAACACCACACCCCACTACACTACACTGCACAACACCACACCACACCACACTACACTGCACAACACCACACCACACTACACTACACTACACTACATTGCACAACACCACACCATACTACACTACACAACACCACACCACACTACACTATACTGCACAACACCACACCACACTACACTACACAACACCACACCACACTACACTACACTGCACAACACCACACCACACTACACTACACTGCACAACACCACACCACACTACACTACACTGCACACCACCACACCACACTACACTACACTGCACAACACCACACTACACTACACAACACCACACCACACTACACTACACTGCACAACACCACACCACACTACACTACACTGCACAACACCACACCACACTACACTACACTGCACAACACCACACCACACTACACTACACTGCACAACACCACACCACACTACACTACACTGCACAACACTACACTATACTGCACAACACCACACAACACCATACACTACACTACACTGCACAACACCACACCACACTACACTACACTGCACAACACCACACACTACACTACACTACACAACACCACACCACACTACACTACACTGCACGGCACCACACTACACTACACTACACTGCACAACACCACACACTACACTACACTGCACAACACCACACACTACACTACACAACACCACATACTACACTACACTGCACAACACCACACCACACTACACTGCACAACACCACACCACACTACACTACACTACACCACACTACACTACACTACACTACACAACACCACACCACACTACACTACACTACACAACACCACACCACACTACACTACACTGCACAACACCACACACTACACTACACGGCACAACACCACACACTACACTACACTGCACAACACCACACACTACACTACACTGCACAACACCACACACTACACTACACGGCACAACACCACACACTACACCACACTGCACAACACCACACACTACACTACACTGCACAACACCACACCACACTACACTACACTGCACAACACCACACCACACTACACTACACTACACAACACCACACCACACTACACTACACTGCACGGCACCACACTACACTACACAACACCACACTGTACTACACTACACAACACCACACCACACTACACTACACTGCACAACACCACACAACACTACCCAACAATACACTGCACAAAACCACACTACACTACACTACACTACACTGCACTACACCACACCACACCACACTACACTGCACAAAACCACACAACACTACACTACACCACACAACACTACACCACACTACACCACACAACACTACACTACACCACACAACACCACACCACACTACACCGCACAACACCACACAACACTACACTACACTGCACAACACCACACACTACACTACACGGCACAACACCACACACTACACTACACTGCACAACACCACACCACACTACACTGCACAACACCACACCACACTACACTACACTACACCACACCACACCACACTACACTACACAACACCACACCACACTACACTACACTACACCACACCACACCACACTACACTACACAACACCACACCACACTACACTACACTACACCACACCACACCACACTACACTGCACAACACCACACACTACACTACACGGCACAACACCACACACTACACTACACTGCACAACACCACACCACACTACACTGCACAACACCACACCACACTACACTACACTACACCACACCACACTACACTACACTACACAACACCACACCACACCACACTACACTACACTACACCACACTACACTACACTGCACAACACCACACACTACACTACACTGCACAACACCACACACTACACTACACTGCACAACACCACACACTACACTACACGGCACAACACCACACACTACACCACACTGCACAACACCACACACTACACTACACTGCACAACACCACACCACACTACACTACACTGCACAACACCACACCACACTACACTACACTACACAACACCACACCACACTACACTACACTGCACGGCACCACACTACACTACACAACACCACACTGTACTACACTACACAACACCACACCACACTACACTACACTACACTGCACAACACCACACAACACTACCCAACAATACACTGCACAAAACCACACTACACTACACTACACTACACTGCACTACACCACACCACACCACACTACACTGCACAAAACCACACAACACTACACTACACCACACAACACTACACCACACTACACCACACAACACTACACTACACCACACAACACCACACCACACTACACCGCACAACACCACACAACACTACACTACACCACACCACACTACACAACACAACACTATTAACCACTACAATCCACTACACAACACAACACAGCATAAATCATAACATACAGAGAAAGGAGAGGGGAAAAAGGGAGAAAGATAGAGTGAGAGGATAAATGAGAGAAGAGAGAGGATAGAGTGGAGAAAGAGAAGAGAGATGGTAGAGTGGAGAAAGAGAAGAGAGATGGTAGAGTGGAGAAAGAGAAGAGAGATGGTAGAGTGGAGAAAGAGAAGAGAGATGGTAGAGTGGAGAAAGAGAAGAGAGAGGGTAGAGTGGAGAAAGAGAAGAGAGATGGTAGAGTGGAGAAAGAGAAGAGAGAGGGTAGAGTGGAGAAAGAGAAGAGAGAGGGTAGAGTGGAGAAAGAGAAGAGAGAGGGTAGAGTGGAGAAAGAGAAGAGAGAGGGTAGAGTGGAGAAAGAGAAGAGAGATGGTAGAGTGGAGAAAGAGAAGAGAGAGGGTAGAGTAGAGAAAGAGAAGAGAGATGGTAGAGTGGAGAAAGAGAAGAGAGATGGTAGAGTGGAGAAAGAGAAGAGAGAGGGTAGAGTGGAGAAAGAGAAGAGAGAGGGTAGAGTGGAGAAAGAGAAGAGAGAGGGTAGAGTGGAGAAAGAGAAGAGAGATGGTAGAGTGGAGAAAGAGAAGAGAGAGGGTAGAGTGGAGAAAGAGAAGAGAGATGGTAGAGTGGAGAAAGAGAAGAGAGAGGGTAGAGTGGAGAAAGAGAAGAGAGAGGGTAGAGTGGAGAAAGAGAAGAGAGATGGTAGAGTGGAGAAAGAGAAGAGAGAGGGTAGAGTGGAGAAAGAGAAGAGAGATGGTAGAGTGGAGTAAGAGAAGAGAGAGGGTAGAGTGCAGAAAGAGAAGAGAGAGGGTAGAGTGGAGAAAGAGAAGAGAGATGGTAGAGTGGAGAAAGAGAAGAGAGAGGGTAGAGTGGAGAAAGAGAAGAGAGATGGTAGAGTGGAGAAAGAGAAGAGAGAGGGTAGAGTGGAGAAAGAGAAGAGAGAGGGTAGAGTGGAGAAAGAGAAGAGAGATGGTAGAGTGGAGAAAGAGAAGAGAGAGGGTAGAGTGGAGAAAGAGAAGAGAGATGGTAGAGTGGAGAAAGAGAAGAGAGAGGGTAGAGTGGAGAAAGAGAAGAGAGAGGGTAGAGTGGAGAAAGAGAAGAGAAGAGAGAGGAGAGAAGAGAATGGTAATGTATGATAATATGTGGTTTTGTGTGTGTGTGTGTGTGTGTGTGTGTGTGTGTGTGTGTGTGTGTGTGTGTGTGTGTGTGTGTGTGTGTGTGTGTGTGTGTGTGTGTGTGTGTGTGTGTGTGTGTGTGTGTGTGTGTGTGCGTGCGTGCGTGCGTACGCGCATGTGTGTGTGTGTGTGTGTCTGCGGCCATCCGGTGAGTATCCTTGCATGCTGTGGAAAGTGGTGTCCTTAGCTCCAGTGTGTTAGCCCAGGCTCTGACAATACTGGGGCTGTCCTTGTAGTGACTGGCTGGATGAACAGGTCACTAACTCTTACACTGTCATCTCTCTCTCTGTCTTTCTCTCTCTTGCCCTCTATCTATCTCTCTCTCCCTCCCACTGTATCTCTCTCCCTCAGTCTATCTCTCTCCCTAACTCCCCCCCCTCTCTTCCTCTATCTCTCTCTCTAACTCCCCCCTATCTTCCTCTATCTCTCTCTCTCTCTCCCTCTATCTCTCTCCCTCCATCTCTCTCTCCCTAACTCCTCCTCTATCTTCCTCTATCTCTCTCTCCCTCTATCTCTCTCCCTCTATCTCTCTCCCTAACTCCCCTCTCTCTCTCCCTCTATCTCTCTCTCCCTCCGATGGTTTGGATTCGGTAATGGATGAGTACATAAATTCCCTCTAGAAGAGTGACTAGAGGATTGAGGGAAAGAAACAGAAAGATCAACATTTCCTTAACCTACTGTACATATAATCCATGTTATTCACTTGTGTGTTTCAAATGACTGAGTAATGGTAACTGCAATATGACACATTGTACATAATTACAAATGCCATTTAGCTCTGCTAAGTAGCAGTGCATTTTTTTCCATGAAATACACTGAGCGTACAAAACAGTAGGAACACCTGCTCTTTCCATGACATAGACAAGAGGTAAAAGTAAGCTGGTACGGTTTAACATGAGCTTATTGCAATTAATACAACATGCCCAAAAAACTATAGGCTATTACAAAATTATTTAACATTACTACATGTCAGCTGCATGAAATATTGACTGGAAACTGGGTGGTACACCCTCCAATTAGCGTTTTGGTTTGGAGGAGAACACTTACATTTTGTCAAGGCAGAGATGAGTGGCAGAGATGCTCTCGACAAGGCAGAGATGAGTGGCAGAGGAGACAAAGGAGCTCGTGGACAACAGTGGATGCATCAATTCAGGCTACAAGTGTAGGCCTAATTACAAGCGCAGAATGCCATTACAGTACACCTAGGTGTTTTGTAACCGCTGTCTCTTTCCATTCATCCAACTGCAGGTGCACAGTGCACTGTTGGGGTTTGGATGCTAAATGATTGTGTGTGTGGGTAGCCAACAGGAGCGCCTTTGTTAGGTGATTGTTTGACAATCAGATGAAAACATCATGACTGGTTGTGTTTATGCCACATTAAAAAGCATAGGCAGCATGTCCATAAGGCCAGGGGAAGCTTTCCCCAAAGTAAATTGAATTAAATTGCTAAAATTATATAGCCTAATTAGCATACTCCTGTTTATACAGAATTGAATAAAATCATTTAAAATAGGCTACTACACAGAGGATCATTAGCTTCTTTTAAAAAAAGTTGTGGATTGTTTTAAATTGCATTGCCTACAGTCAGAAGGGCCCACAATTTGGGCAGCGCGTGCTGCAAATACCAAGTAGATGATTGTTGAGTTTCGACTGTCAGTGAAAAGCAGAGAGACCCAGCCAGGCATATCACAATATTTAAAAATACAATCGCGGAAAAACAGTTTGGAAAGGAAATGGCTATTGCTGTAAAGAAATGACAATGAAACGACTCCAATCTGTCATTGAGTTATCAACATTGTTAACTTAATTGAACGAACAGTAGCCTATCTTATTGGCACCAGCAGAGAACATCTGCCATATCCCCATTGAGTGTGCATATTACCTGTCTTTATCATTGAGTCAGTGTGCATATTACCTGTCTTTCTCATTGGGTCAGTGTGCATATTACCTGTCTTATCATTGAGTCAGTGTGCATATTACCTGTCTTATCATTGAGTCAGTGTGCATATTACCTGTCTTTATCATTGGGTCAGTGTGCGTATTACCTGTCTTTATCATTGGGTCAGTGTGCATATTACCTGTCTTTATCATTGAGTCAGTGTGCATATTACCTGTCTTTCTCATTGGGTCAGTGTGCATATTACCTGTCTTATCATTGAGTCAGTGTGCATATTACCTGTCTTTCTCATTGGGTCAGTGTGCATATTACCTGTCTTATCATTGAGTCAGTGTGCATATTACCTGTCTTTATCATTGGGTCAGTGTGCATATTACCTGTCTTTATCATTGGGTCAGTGTGCATATTACCTGTCTTTATCATTAGGTCAGTGTGCATATTACCTGTCTTTATCATTGAGTCAGTGTGCATATTACCTGTCTTTATCATTGAGTCAGTGTGCGTATTACCTGTCTTTATCATTGGGTCAGTGTGCATATTACCTGTCTTTATCATTGGGTCAGTGTGCATATTACCTGTCTTTATCATTGAGTCAGTGTGCATATTACCTGTCTTTATCATTGAGTCAGTGTGCATATTACCTGTCTTTATCATTGGGTCAGTGTGCATATTACCTGTCTTTATCATTGAGTCAGTGTGCATATTACCTGTCTTTATCATTGAGTCAGTGTGCATATTACCTGTCTTTATCATTGGGTCAGCGTGCATATTACCTGTCTTTATCATTGAGTCAGTGTGCATATTACCTGTCTTTATCATTGGGTCAGTGTGCATATTACCTGTCTTTATCATTGGGTCAGTGTGCATAAAACCTGTCTTTATCATTGGGTCAGTAACACTTTTGTTTGTTTTTGGACAATCATTTCCTCCTCCAGGAGGACATCATATTGTATTTGTGTCTCCCCTTTTCTTAGGCCAATTATATTGATCAGACAACATCATTTTTATTGATCTGTTTGTCAGTTTCAGCAGAGTAGGCTAGCCTGTAATCTTTGTAGTATAAAAAGTGTCCCGTACCTGTAAGAAATGAAATCTACTTTCACCCCTGACATAGACTGACCAGGTCTGAATCCAGGTGAAGCTATGATCCCTTATTGATGTCACTTGTTAAATCCACTTCAATCAGTGTTGATGAAGGGGAAGAGACAGGTTAAAGAAGGATTTTTATGCCTTGAGCTAATTGAGACATGTATTTTGCATGTGTGCCATTCAGAGGGTGAATGGGCAAGACAAAAGATTGAAGTGCCTTTGAACGGGGAATGGAGATAGGTGCCAGGTGTACCGGTTTGAGTGAGTCAAGAACTGCAACGCTGCTTGTTTTTTCACGCTCAACAGTTTCCCGTGTGTATCAAGAATGGTCCACCACCCAAAGGACATCCAGCCAACTGGACACCACTGTGGGAGGCATTGGAGTCAACCTGGGCCAGCATCCCTGTGGAACGCTTTCGACACCTTGTAGAGTCCATGCCCTTGTAACGGATGTGAAATGGCTAGCTAGTTAGCGGGTACGCGCTAATAGCGTTTCAATCGGTTACGTCACTTGCTCTGAGACTTGAAGTAGGGTTTCCCCTTGCTCTGCAAGGGCCGCGGCTTTTGTGGAGCGATGGGTAACGATGCTTCGTGGGCGACCGTTGTTGATGTGTGCAGAGGGTCCCTGGTTCGCGCCCGGGTCGGGGCGAGGGGACGCCGTAAAGTTAAACTGTTACACCCTGACGAATTGATGCAGTTCTGAGGGCCAAAGGGGTGCAAGTCAATGTTAGGAAGGTGTTCTTAATGTTCTGTACACTCAGTGTGTGTAACGTGTGTAACTGCAGGGTGACAGGTAGCCTTGCAGTTACAGTTTTGGGCCAGTAACAGAAAGGTTGCTTGTTCGAATCCCCGAGCCGACAAGGTGAAAAGTATGTTGATGTGCCCTCCGAGGGGGTCTCAGGAGGAGTTGTGATATTCAAAAATCACATTTCCAATTCACACATGAAAAAGGACAAATATAAGTACCCACCAAATTATTATTATGGATTTCATTCAGACCCTCAAAGGAGATGTCTGTAGAGCTTTTGACGTAAATATTGTTGTTCATATCTGGTGGTCTCTATAGCATGATGCTATAACCCATGGCTTCCTGCCACACGAGCTGCTCAACACATTTCAGCACCATGGACAGTTCACCCACTCACAAACAGCTTTTAGTACCATGGACAGCACTAATACTCTCTAATAGACACCAGACTGCTCTGATGACGTGCTCTGTTTTAGCACATTCAATAAGTCTGTCTTCTACATGTTTTATACCCATACTAATGACATGTTCTCTCTCTTTCCTCTCTTCCATAATGCTGTGAATGATGGATCCCTTTCTCCTCTTCCTCTCCTCTGATCCTTTCCTCATTCAGGTACGCAAAGGTCTTTTTTGTTGATTTTACTAATTGATTTGTTGATTGTCAAGACAGGCACCCGAGACCATGTGATTTAATATGACTACGATGACAAAAGAGAGCTACTGTGTTATTACTGCAATGCAGGATCCATTGAATTGAGCCTTCTGTTTCAGCGCATTAGGGTGTCTGTGCGTTTGTATCAGTGTGTGTGTGTATCAGCGTGTGTGTATCAGCGTGTGTGGGTGTCAGTGTGTGACTGTGTACCTGTGAGTGCTGCAGTGCCGTAGTAGTGTAGGAGGTGTGTGAGTATAGACCCATCACACTCTCCTCTCCCAGGCAATGAGAGGGTGCCACGGTGACCAGTCACAGTTTAGCTTGGGGTGTGAGATCCTGTATGGCCCACGCGGTAGAGCATGGCGCTAGCACCACCAGGGTAGTGTGTTCGATTCCCGGGGCCACCCATACGTGAAATGTATGCACAAATGTTTGTTAAGTTGCTTTTGATAAAAGCGTCTGCTAAATAGCTTATAATATTATACACTGAACAAAAAAATGCAACATGTAAAGTGTTGGTCCCATTACTTAGAGCGGAAATAAAAGATCCCATATGCACAAAAAGCTTATTCCTCTCTTTTGCCAAGATTATCCATCCACCTGACAGGTGTGGCATATCAAGAAGCTGATTAAACCGCAGTGCTAGAGGCGTCACTACAGATCCGAGTTCGATCCCGGGCCGTGTTGCAGCCGGGCGTGACCGAGAGACCCATGAGGCGGCACACAATTGGCCCAGCATCACCCGGGTTAGGGGAGGGTTTGGACGGCTGGGATGTCCCTGTCCCCTCGCGCTCTAGCGACTCCTTGTTGTGTCTGGGCGCATGCACGATGACTTCAGTTGCCAGCTGTGGGGTGTTTCCTCCGACACATTGGTGCGGCTGGCTTCCGGGTTAAGTGGGCATTGTGTAAAGAAGCAGTGTGGCTTGGCAGGGTCGTGTTTTTCGGAGGACGCATGGCTCTCGACCTTTGCCTCTCTCTGTAAGGGAGTTGAAGCGATGGGACAAAACTGTAACTACGATTTGGATATCACGACATTGGGGAGAAAAAGGGGTAAAAAGTACAAACAAATAAAATAAACAGCATGATCATTACACAGGTGCAGCGTGTGCTGCGGACAATGACAGGCCACTTTAAAATGTGCAGTTTTGTCACACAACACAATGCCACAGATGTCTCAAGTTTTGAGGGAGAGTACAATTGGCATGCTGACTGCAGGAATGTCCACCAGAGCTGTTGCCAGTGAATCTAATGTTAATTTCTCTTCCATAAGCCGCCTCTAACATTGTTTTAGAGAATTTGGCAGTACGTCCAACCGGCCTCACAACCGCAGAACACGTGTATGGCATCATGTGGACGAGCGGTTTGATGATGTGAACGTTGTGAACAGTGTGCCCCATGGTGGCGGTGGGGTCATGGTAAGGGCAGGTGTAAGCTAAAGACCACAAACACAATTGCATTTTATCGCTGACAATTTAAATGCACAGAGATATAGGGACGAGATCCTGAGGCCCATTGTCGTGCCATTCATCCACCGCCATCACCTCATGTTTCAGCATGGTAATTTCAGCATGTCGCAAAGATCTGTACACAACTCCTGAAAGCTGAAAATGTCCCAGTTCTTCCATGGTCTGCATACTCACCAGACATGTCACCCATTGATGCTCTGGCTTGATGTGTACGATAGCATGTTCCACTTCCCGCCAATATCCTGCAACTTCGCACACCAATTTAAGAGGATTGGGACTTTGGTCCACAGGCCACAGGCCACAATCAACAGCAAAGAATGTGTCTCGCTGCATGAGGCAAATGGTGGTCACACCAGATACTGACGTGTTTTCTGATCCACGCCCCTACTTTCTTTGAAGTATCTGTGACAAACAGATGCATATCTGTATTCCCAGTCATGTGAAATCCATAGATCAGGGCCTAATGAACGTATTTCAATTGACGGATTTCCTTATATGAACTGTAACTCAGTAAAATCTTTGTAAATGCTTTTTTGTTCAGTATAGTATTATATTATTATTATATTGTTATTCTATTACTCTATTATTCTATTCTATTCTGTTATTATATTATATTATATATTATTATATTGTTATTATACTATTATTACATGTTTATTTAAGCAGTAAGGCCCAAGGGGGTTTGTGGTATATGGCCAATATACGACGGCTAAGGGCTGTTCTTCCTCACGACGCATCGCGGAGTGTCTGGATACAGCCCTTTGCCATGGTATATTGGCCATATACCACAAACCCCCGAGGTGCCTTATTGCTATTATAAACTGGTTACCAACGTAATTAGAGTAGTAAAAATAAATGTTTTGTCATACCTGTGGTATATGGTCTGATATACCATGGCTGTCAGCCAATCAGCATTCAGGGCTTGAACCAACCAGTTTATAATATATATTAGATCCCTCTCCTGATATCAGCATCAGGGAGTTTACCCCTTATGAACAGATCGAGGATCAGCTTACTCTCCCTAAATCCTTACATTATAAATTAGGTGTGAACAAGTCTCCTCCTCTTCTCTCCTCCTATTCTCTCCTCCTCTCCTCCTCTAGAAGGAAGGTGCTCTTCACCCCATCATCCTCTCTTGTCTCCTCCTCTCCTTTCATTCACATCCTCTCCTCTCTTCTTCCTTAGCGTTTAATGTTCATTGTATGTGTGTATCCTGAGTGCTGTGTGTGATTGTGGTGCTGACCGGTCAGCCTGCTAATCTCCCTCAGTAGCGTACAACGCACTGGGAAATGTCATCTCAACATTCTGGAGTGTGTTTCCACTCACGCTAGGATCCATAGCCTCTAATTTGACAAATCATTATCACCCCAGATCTTCACACATGCACGCACACAGATACACACAGAAAGCACACACTAATACAACACAGGTGGTATACATACAGTGCATTCGGAAAGTATTCAGACCCCTTGACTTTTTCCACATTTTGTTACGTTACAGGTTTTTTCTAAAATGTATTAAATATTTTTTTCCCCTCATCAGTCTACAAACATTAACTCATAATGACAAAGCAAAAATTGGTTTTAAGAATTTTTATTTACATTTTATTTTTATTGAAATATAACATTTACATAAGTATTCAGACCACAATACATTGTTGATGCACCTTTGGCAGCGATTACAGCATTCAGTCTTCTTGGGTATGATGCTACAAGCTTGGCACACCTGTATTTTGGGAGTTTCTCCCATACTTCTCTGCAAATCCTCTCAAGCTCTGTCAGGTTGGATGGGGAGCGTCGCTGCACAGCAGGTGGAGTGCTGCAGAGATGGTTGTCCTTCTGGAAGGTTCTCCCATCTCCACAGAGGAACTCTGAAGCTATGTCAGAGTCACCATCGGGTTCTTGAACAAGGCCCTTTTCCCCTGGGCGACCAGGTCTAGGAAGAGTTTTGGTGGTTCCAAACTGTGTCGTTGGGGACCTTCAATGCTGCAGAAGTGTTTTGGTACCCTTCCCCAGACCTGTGCCTCGACACAATCCTGTCTCAGGAGCTCCAGGGAGAATCACTTCGACCTCTTGGCTTGGTTTTTGCTCTGACATTCACTGTCAACTGTGGGACCTCATATAGACAGGTGTGCTTCTCCAAATCATGTACAATCAATTGAATTTACCACAGGTGGACTCCAATCAAGTTGTAGAAAGATCTCAAGTATGATCAATGGAAACAGGATGCACCTGAGCTCAATTTCTAGTCTCATAGCAAAGGGTCTGAATACTTATGTAAATAATGTCTTAAAACCTGTTTTTGCTTTGTCATTGTAGGGTATGGTGGTATTGATTGATGAGAATGTTTTTATTCAATCAATTTTACAATAAGGCTGTAACGTAACAAAATGTGGAAATGTCAAGGGTTCTGAATACTTTCTGAATGCACTGTGTGTATATTTACATTATTCACTGCAGTGATTTGCCTTGGGAAAGTATGAGTGCTAACCTGATCTAATGCTCTCAGGTCATAGTCTTCCACACACACACACACACACACACACACACACACACACACACACACACACACACACACACACACACACACACACACACACACACACACACACACACACACACACACACACACACACACACACACACACACACACACAAAACCACATATTATCATACATTACCATTCTCTTCTCTTCTCTCCTCTCTCTTCTCTTCTCTTTCTCCACTCTACCCTCTCTCTTCTCTTTCTCCACTCTACCCTCTCTCTTCTCTTTCTCCACTCTACCCTCTCTCTTCTCTTTCTCCACTCTACCATCTCTCTTCTCTTTCTCCACTCTACCCTCTCTCTTCTCTTTCTCCACTCTACCCTCTCTCTTCTCTTTCTCCACTCTACCATCTCTCTTCTCTTTCTCCACTCTACCCTCTCTCTTCTCTTTCTCCACTCTACCATCTCTCTTCTCTTTCTCTACTCTACCCTCTCTCTTCTCTTTCTCCACTCTACCATCTCTCTTCTCTTTCTCCACTCTACCCTCTCTCTTCTCTTTCTCCACTCTACCCTCTCTCTTCTCTTTCTCCACTCTACCATCTCTCTTCTCACACACACATAGAGTGGAGATAGAGTGTGTGTGAGAGAGAGAGAGAGAGAGAGAGTAGGGGGGAGAGAGAGTAGGGGGAGAGAGAGGGGGGGAGTGAGAGAGAGAGAGGGAGAGAGAGAGAGAGAGGAGGGGGAGAGAGAGGGAGAGAGAAAAGCGAGAGCGAGACAGATACAAACACACAGAGAGAAAGTCAAATAGCTAATGTGCCTTAGTGAGTGAGTGACACTCTTTCTCACCCAACAGGGGAACAGTCTGTTCTATAAAGGAATCCTTGTTAATTTGATGTCAATTGGAGGAGCTATTATAAGATTGTGTTACAGCAGGGATGAACTTGGTCAAGGGCAGTACACACAACCCACCACGGTTTCTATATGTGGCATCCTCAACGTGACAGCCACCTTCAAACAACCTTGTAGATCAGAGGATGCAGATGCTTCACCAAATTATGAATTATCAAAGGATGCCCAATGAATCAATAATCAAAGAAAATAGAAATCCATATTGTAATACAACTCTGAAACTGTATCAAATTGTTCAAGCTTTTTTTTTCAAGTGTGTGTGTGTGTCAATAGTCAGCCATGCTCTATGACAGTACAGTTGTGTAGGCCTGCCAGACTGTGTGTTTATTCTACATACGTCTTATCCTGTCTCATCACATCTCTGTGGCTGTCATCTCTCAGTCTCTGTCATGGCATTAAGATATCAAACATGTCTCTCTCTCTCTATAAGCTCTTCCTCTCTGGGGGGAACTTAAGTGCCTTGTGGAACCAGTGACTCTGGATCCAGGGGGACATATATATTGGTTTCGCTACCTTTGATTATGTTAATTCCTCCTCATTACAGCAGATTGAGAAACAAGACAGAAGTAGGAGAAGGCAAGAATAACCTATAGTTCTGTTTTAAGTGCGTGTGTGTGTGTGCGTGCTTGTGTGTGCGTACTTGCATGCACTTTTGTGAGTGTGTGCATGCACTGGTGTGTGAGAGAGGGGGATGTCGTGAATCGTGTCCCGTACAGTAGGAAACAGTCGACTGTGTGAGTCCATATGGTTTTGGGTCAGATGGACATACATACTGTACAGGCAGACATACAGAGACAGGAAGCTCCTCTGCCTTTCCCCTCATCAGGGGGAAACGATCAGGTTTGGGCTGCATTTACATATAATTGAAGACTGGTGATTTGTTAATACACCAAAACAAGCACGTATACAAAAACACTGGGCTGTACCCAAACAAAAGAGCGAGGGTTAACCTTGTTGAACGACACCCGTAATACACAATATATATATAGCACGCACCATAACAGCTGCACCAACGCATAGGTACTCACACCACCAACGGACATGGGAACAATAATCGACAGGACAACGGTGAACAAAGGGCACACTTATACCATTACTTATACCAATAACTTGCTAACAGATAACATTCATATACGGCCGATTGTCTGTATAATCAAATAAAATTCAGTTCATTCACCCATACATACCCCACAATACAAGCCACCAGTGGTCTCTTCACAGTCCCCAAGTCCTAAACAAATTCACGACAACGCACAGTTTCATGGAACTCCCTTCCATCTCCAGTTACTTAAGCAAACAGCAAAATTACCTTTAAAAAACGCATTAAAAAACAACTCATGGAACAGCGTGGACTGTGAGGGGACACACACAAACACACACAGACCCACATAATTGTTTTGTTGTATTGTTTGTATTATTTTTTAGTTGTATTGTTTGTGTATCGTTGTATTTAACATTTGTGTGACTCTCAGTTTTGTTACTTGTCATGTTTTGTAGTTTTTGTGAACCCCAGGGAGAGTAGCTTCTGCAAAGCTAATGGGGATTCACATAAATAAACGGCAAAAGGGTTACGAACATACCTGGACTGAGTCACCATGATGGTTGGATAGATACAGTTGAAGTCGGAAGTTTACATACACTTAGGTTGGAGTCATTAAAACTCGTTTTTCAACCACTCCACAAATGTCTTGTTAACAAACCATAGTTTTGGCAAGTCGGTTAGGACATCTACTTTGTGCATGACACAAGTAATTTTTCCAACAATTGTTTACAGACAGATTATGTCACATATAATTAACTGTATCACAATTCCAGTGTGTCAGACGTTTACATACACTAAATTGACTGTGCCTTTAAACAAGGAAGAAGCCACTGCTCCAAAACCGCCATAAAAAAAGCAAGACTACGGTTTGCAACTGCACATGGGGACAAAGATCGTACTTTTTGGAGAAATGTCCTCTGGTCTGATTAAACAAAAATAGAACTGTTTGGCCATAATGACCATCGTTATGTTTGGAGGGAAAAGGGGGAGGCTTGCAAGCCGAAGGACACCATCCCAACCGTGAAGCACGGGGGTGGCAGCATCATGTTGTGGGGGTGCTTTGCTGCAGGAGGGACTGGTGCACTTCACAAAATAGATGGCATCATGAGGAAGGACAATTATGTGGATATATTGAAGCAACATCTCAAGACATCAGTCAGGAAGTTAAAGCTTGGTCACAAATGGGTCTTCCAAATGGACAATGACCCCAAGCATACTCCCAAAGTTGTGGCAAAATTGCTTAAGGACAACAAAGTCAAGGTATTGGAGTGTCCATCACAAAGCCCTGACCTCAATCCCATCGAACATTTGTGGGCAGAACTGAAAAATCGTGTGCGGGCAAGGAGGCCTACAAACCTGACTCAGTTACACCAGCTCTGTCAGGAGAAATGTGCCAAAATTCACCCATCTTCTTATGGGAAGCTTGTGGAAAGCTACCCGAAACGTTTGACCCAAGTTAAACAATGTAAAGGCAATGCTACCAAATACTAATTGAGTGTATGGTAACTTCTGACCCACTGGGAATGTGATGAAAGAAATAAAAGCTAAAATAAATCATTCTCTCTACTATTATTCTGACATTTCACATTCTTAAAATACAGTGGTGATCCTAACTGACCTAAGACAGGGACTTTTTACTAGCATTAAATGTCAGGAATTGTGAAAAACTGAGTTTAAATGTATTTGGCTAAGGTGTATGTAATCTTCTGACTTCAACTGTAGATAGAAAGGGAGGGAGAGCTAGAGAGGGAGTGAGGGAGAGATATACAGAGAAAGGGAGAGGGAAAGAAGACAGATGGCGATTGGAGAATAAAGAGTATGGTGAGCAGCTATGTGTTTGACCCCAAACACACGCACGCACGCACGCACGCACGCACGCACGCACGCACGCACGCACGCACGCACGCACGCACGCACGCACGCACACACACACACACACACACACACACACACACACACACACACACACACACACACACACACACACACACACACACACACACACACATATATATAATGGTTCTAAATAGTACCAGATAGGGGTTATTTGGCTTGTAACCATAATGGAACCCTTTTTTGAAGGTTCTATAAATAATCATGCTCATAAGGTTCTAATTGGGTCTATATAGAACCATTACAAAAACCTTTTTTATAGAACCTTTCTCAATCTGAAAGGTTCTTTGTAGATCCTTTTGAAGAACCATACAGTGTTTTTATTCTGGTCAGACATATTATATTCCAAAGGTGTTATTACTGTGTTAATTGACAAGTTGAATCAAGTGAGCTACCTCTGGAACAGCTGGGGGTCCCTGAGGAGGGTATTGAGAACCACTGACTGATTTATTGACACAAGGCCAACCGTGAGTCTTCCATAAGACACCATCATGGGCCATTGTGGTATATAAAATGTAAAGGCATAACACAACACATAAGATAAACTGTAATGACACTCTCACTCACGGTTACACAAAAAGAGCTGTGCCCAAACCACACCTAAAAAATATTAGAATGAGCCACCTCCTCTACCTTTTGTGAACTTGAAGAGAACCATTGAAGAGCTCACATATAACCACACACACACACACGCACACACTGCAGTGTGTGTGTCTTCGAACATACATATGTATCACACTGTGTATCAACAACATCTGTATATGCACACAAAGAGTGTGTGTTAAGTATAGTGTGTGTGTGTATGCAGCTGGGTCGGAATACACTCCCAGTGTGTTTAATCTCCACCCCAGGGGTACTAAGTCACTGAACCGTAGAGTATAGGTTCTACCCAATTACCCCTGGTTCACACACTACCCCTAAACCCTACCTCACACCCCTCTGACTACCCTGGGGCACTGTGCAGGGTGCAGAGCTTACTTGGGTAAGAATTACAGTTAGAGTATACATTTGTCTGTGTAATTCTACCCTTACTGCATTAGAATCAAGTGCTTTTTTATAGCAGTGGAACTCTGTTATATAACTTAAGTTATATAGCATTAGGTGTAGTAAACCCATGTAGAGTAACAGCTAAGCAACACGTAAGACTCTTAAAGACTGAGAGTGTACAGACAACAGATATTCAGTTAGATATTCAGATAGTTAGCGATCCATTGAGATTGTTGACTGTTTCTTCTGGCCATGATAGGATCATACCACCCACCCAACATCTGATAATTACGCTTCATTACAGGAGCAGGTAGAGAACACAGGAGAGAGGACAGGGGTAAAGAGAGAGGTTGGGGGAGGGAGAGCGAGGTGGAGAGTGAGGGAAGAGAGACAGGGTAAAGGAAAGGGACATGAGAAATGGAGAGAGAGGGAATAGGTGTGTACTCAACATGTGTGTGTGTGCCTGCGTGCGTCTGTCAGTGCATGCTTGTGCGTGTGTGAATGGTTGGGTGGTTACGTGCATGCGTGTGCGTGGTTGGGTGCGTGTGTGTGTATATACTGTGTCACCCACAGAGAGACCTTATTGCTATGTGTGACCCCCAGGCAGATCAGGGTCCTGTCTGTCTTTGTTTGACACCACAGCTAGACAATAAATACAGAGCCCTCAGCTAGAATACATTCAACAAGAGTTATTCATAAACACACACATACACTCATGCACACTGACTAACAATGCCAGCTGGTGCCCAAATCAAATTTGATTTGTCACATGCGCCAAATACAACGGGTGTACACTTTACTGTGAAATTCTTGCTTACGAGCCCTTCCCAACGATGCAAAATAATAATAACAAACATTAAAGCTGCAAGCAGTATTGCCGGGGTTTATCTGGAGTTATTGCCTTGGATTAACTACTTCTGTACTGTTTACCAAGCTTGCCAAATCAGAACTCAAAATCAAACTGATCATGCAATATAATATGCTTTGATGTATTTTGGACCATTTTCAATGATGTTGACTACTTTAAACGCCTTTTTTCCTAGAACCGCTGGACCGATCGGCACCAGATTTGGTATATAACATCTATGGCTGCACATCTTCAAACTATTTTCCAAGGCTCTAGCTGAAACAGTCTATACACCAATGAGCTTGCATTCATGTTTTTTCCTGTCCAACAGCGCCACAATGTGTCCAAACTCAACCTTACTTTACAGGTTAGCCAGACTCATCACCTGGATGCGTGCCACATTTTTGATCAAGCAGATCAAGCAATACAAAAATGTGCCCGTTATAGCGCCACCGTAAGGGCGATAAGAAGGTGCTTGCATATGTTGAGCCTTGACAGTGTTTGAAACGTGTACCAAGTTTTGTTACAAGCTTTCTCTGCCCTTAACCTTGTTCTGAACACCTCCAAAACAAAGGTCATGTGGTTTGGTAAGAAGAATGCCCCTCTCCCCACCGATGTGATTACTACCTCTGAAGCAGTCACCTCATGAAAATGGCTAGACAATACACTGTCCTTCTCTCAGCACATATCCAAGCTGCAGGCTAAGATTAAATCTAGATTTGGTTTCCTCTATCGTAATCGCTCCTCTTTCACCCCAGCTGCCAAACTAACCCTTATTCAGATGACCATCCTACCCATGCTAGATTATGGAGACGTAATTTATAGATTGGCAGGTAAGGGTGCTCTCGAGCGGCTAGATGTTCTTTACCATTTGGCCATCAGATTTGCCACCAATGCTCCTTATAGGACACATCACTGCACTCTATACTCCTCTGTAAACTGGTCATCTCTGTATACCCGTCGCAAGACCCACTGGTTGATGCTTATTTATAAAACCCTGTTAGACCTCACTCCCCCCTATCTGAGATATCTACTGCAGCCCTCATCCTCCACATACAATACCCGTTATGCCAGTCACATTCTGTTAAAGGTCCCCAAAGCACACACATCCCTGGGTCGCTCCTCTTTTCAGTTTGCTGCAGCTAGCTACTGAAACGAGCTGCAAAAAACACTCAAACTGGACAGTTCTATCTCCATCTCTACATTCATAGACTCACTCATGGACACTCTTAATGACAGTTGTGGTTGCTTCGCGTGATGTATTGTTGTGTTAACCTTCTTGTCCTTTGTGCTGTTGTCTGTGCCCAATAATGCTTGTACCATGTTTTGTGCTGCTGCCATGTTGTGTTGCTACCGTGTTGTTGTCATGTTGTGTTGCTACCATGCTATGTTGTCATCTTAGGTCTCTCTTTATGTAGTGTTGTGGGGTCTCTCTTGTCGTGATGTGTGTTTTGTCCTGCATTTTTATTTTTAATCCCTGCCCCTGCAGGAGGCCTTTTGCCTTTTGGCAGGCCGTCGTTGCAAATAACAATTTGATCTTAACTGACTTGCCTAGTTAAATAAAAGTTAAATAAAAAAACAATACGAATATCCATGACTGATTTATAGGCATTTATGTGTGAGACCACGCCCATGTGAATATTTATTGGTCAGTAGCAGCCATGTTGTTTGACATACTAGCCTGGGAAATAGTGTGTTGAGAGACCTTGGTCCATAGATAGCAGATATCAAGTTACGTGCAGATCGGTCATTCGTTGCCAGAGTAGCGTTTTAAGTGTTTTTCTCAAAATTCAAAAAGGTGAAAAATTCTTCATTGCAGACTTTATTGGTCCTTGAGTAAAATGTGTTGCTTGTGGGGAGAGGGACCTACATACTGAATGTCAGGGTGAGGGGCTGAGCTTTCAAAGTTAGCGTTTTCAATCGCTTGTTAAAGCACCAACTGGTGTAGCACCGCAGGAGAGGTTGTGGCCCATGGGCCTTTACCATCATGTAAACTTTAATGTGCCTTAATAACAAACGTGTAAGCCATCTGTAAATATTCATACAATTTTAAATTACGAGCCTAGTTGGTTTAGCAGGAACCTTCCCGCTAGCTATGATTGGCTGAGATAATGGATGGACATGACGAGAGATGAGTTTGGATTGGTCTGCCATGTAGCACACTTCTGTCTATAACATGAGCTGCTCAGTATGTGTAGATAATCCTTGCTACCGCTGCTTTTTTGAAAGAAATAACGTTAGCCATGGAACTGCAAAAGTGTTGCTACTGCTCTCAACAACATTTCTGCACTGAAATTTGCAGGCGCTATTGACAAAGATCACTGGGGAAAAGTTGTGATGGACTACTTTCTGCACACGGCCCACAGTGACTTGACACAACGGGCCAAACAAGCTGTAGCTACCTACAAACAAAACAGAAAATACACTGGACGCCTGTTCTGATCTGCTTTTTATTTATTTTTTATCATGTAGCCACAACGGTCCCAGAGTCGGTTTGGAACAGGCTATTTCTTTATTGTACAGAACGACAAGCTGAAAAATAGAATAGGTCAAATGTTCTACTATGGGGGAAATTAGATTGACATAGGCTAGTGATTTTGCTATTCCTTACTCATCTTTTTGGAAAATATTTTTGTTTATTTTTATTTCACCTTCATTTAACCAGGTAGGCTAGTTGAGAACAAGTTCTCATTTACAGCTGCGACCTGGCCAAGATAAAGCAAAGCAGTGCGACACAAACAGCAACACAGAGTTACACATGGAATAAACAAGCGTACAGTCAATAACACAATAGAAAAGAAAGAAAGTCTATATACAGTGTGTGCAAATGGCGTGAGGAGGTAAGGCAATAAATAGTCCATAGTAGCGAAGTAATTTAGCAGATTAACACTGGAGTGATAGATGAGCAGATGATGATGTGCAAGTAGTGATACTGGTGTGCAAAAGAGCAGAAAAGTAAATAAAAACAATATGGGGATGAGGTAGATAGATTGGGTGGGCTATTTACAGATGGACTATGTACAGCTGCAGCGATTGGTTAGCTTGTTTGGAGGTTAGTTAACACAGTGTCCAAAGAAGGGCCAGATGTATACAGAATGGTGTCGTCTGCGTAGAGGTGGATCAAATGACAGTCATTATAACATCTTCAAAGTTCTCATGGAATTCGGTAAGAAATACCGTTGTATCCTCGAGCTGCATGTTCTGTTAAGATGAATAACCATAATCCAAATGTGATTTATGTCATTCTGAGCATCGTGGTAGGACGCCCTAATCAGGTTACGCAACAAATGCATATGGCTCTCTATAAATAAATATGCTGCCTGTCAAATGACAGGCGCCACATTTTCCTGACGGAAACCCTGCTGTGCGGTTGTTTGTGGACCCTCCATAGTGATATGGATGCCAAGGAAATTGAAATTCTCGACCCACTCCACTACAGCCTTGTCGATGGGGATGGGGCCGTGCTCTCCCGTCTATCTCCTGTAGTCCACGATCATCTCCGTGGTTGTACTGACGGTGAGGGAGCTGTTGTCCTGTCAGCAAACTCGATGATGGTGTTGGAGTCGTGCCTGGCCACACAGTAGTGAGTGAACAGGGAGTACAGGAACTGACTAAACCCCCCCTCGTAAAGGGGCCTCAATGTTGATAGTCTGCATGGCGGAGGTGTTGTTGCCAATCCTCACCACATGGGACTGGCCCTTCAGGAAGTCCAGGATCCAGTTGCAGTGGGAGGTGTTCAATCCCAGGGTCCCACGCTTGGTGATGAGCTCTGAGGGGACTATGGTGTTGAACACTGAGCTGTAGTCTATAAACAGCATTCTCACAAAGTTATTTCCCAATTTGTCCAGGTGCGAGGGGGCAGTGTGAAGTGCAATTGAGATTGCACTGTGGATCTGTTGGGGCGGTATGCAAATTGGAGTGGGTCCAGGGTGTCTGGGATGTTGTTGTTGACATGTGTCATGACCAACCTTTCAAAGCACTTTATAATTACAGATGTGAGTGCTAGAGGGCGACTGTCAGGTTACCTTGGAGTTCTTGGGAACAGGGACAATGGTGGTCAGCTTGAAACATGTTGGGATTACAGACTGGTACAAGGAAAGATAGAAAATGTCCACGAACACACTTGCCAGCTGGTCTGCACATGCTTTGAGAATGCACCCTGGTATTCCGTCTGGTCCGGTGGCCTTCCCGTATATTCCAGGTGGACGTGTTAGGTCATGGCAATCTGAATTTTGTACTACAGTGAAGTGGCAGATGGTACTCTATGACAGTACTAAGGCTCAGAACACTGAAGCGAAGCGTGTGTGTGTGTGTGTGTGTGTGTGTGTGTGTGTGTGTGTGTGTGTGTGTGTGTGTGTATGTGTGTGTGTGTGTGTGTGTGTGTGTGTGTGTGTGTGTGTGTGTGTGTGTGTGTGTGTGTGTGTGTGTGTGTGTGTGTGTGTGTGTCTGTGCGTGCGTGCGTGCGTGCGTGCGTGCGTGCGTGCGTGCGTGCATGCGTGCGTGCGTGCGTGTTCCTGGGACTGAGAGAGAGAAGGAGGTGTGGACCACAGTAGATCATGATGTTTTGTGATATGGTGGAAAACTATAGGTGAATTAGCAGAAGGGGGTGCTAAATACAAGTACTGTAGTTCTCTATACAGAAGTGTCTGGTGTGAATGGTGTAGAGGGAGATGTAGTTTGAGAGACAGTGAGAGGTCTGGGCTGTAGTATTCCTTCTTCTGCAGACACATTGATTTCTCTGGCTGGCATGGTGGGGATGTGGTAGGAAATGTCAGCCTGTCATTAAGTTGATCCAACTGGTTGAGTTTCAGGCATACAGTGCCTTCAGAAGGTACTCACACCCCTTGACTATTTCCACATGTTGGTGTGTTACAGCCTGAATGTAAATTGACGAGTACCCCTTTCCTGCAGTCGAATGACCAAAGCGCACTCTAGTGGCTTCATGGGTGGAATGTTATTCATATTTGCAATAATTTCATAATTAATGAACATTGGGTGGGAAATTATGCCGAAAATTCTATGTTTCTATGTCAAATTGTTTTGTTATATTTCAGTCTTCTGTGATGTATATAAAGTGTAAAATTGGGACACAAACTCAAAATGTAATACATTTCAACTCTAACATGTTACTTGTGTAAGGTATATACTTACTGTATGTTTCAAAATACATTTGTTTAAGACTACCAAGAAACACTGTGTGAGCCTGAATGCCT